>NW_026731838.1:0-212500 GCF_028476545.2 Physella acuta | reverse complement strand
TCACGCCCAATAGGTCACGGTCAAAGGGTCACGCCCAATAGGTCACGGCCAAAGGGTCGCGCCCAATAGGTAACGGTCAAAAGGGTCACGCACAATAGGTCACGGTCAAAAGGGTCATGCCCAATAGGTCACGGTCAAAGGATCACGCCCAATAGGTCACGGTCAAAGGGTCACGTCAAATAGGCCTCGGTCAATTTGCCACGATGAAACGACGGGCCAAAAAAAAAATAAAGTTAAAAAAATATTCTGGGTGTTAAATAAGAAGGATGAAATATAACAAACACCCACAAATTGAAACGACAAAAAGCAGGCTTAGGCTCTGATGTACACATGATAAGGAGACAGGCCTACGGTAACGTGGGGACCAGCAGAGGCGTAGCGAGGGGGGGGGGGGGGCGCGGATCGCACCGGGTGACACCATTTAGGGGGGTGACACCAAGGCAAAAAATAGAAATATATATAGAGAAAAACTTGAGGGGGGTGCAAATAGAAAGTTTGAGGGGGGGGGGGGGTGCAAATCAAAAATTTGAAAGTTTGTCCCCGGGGAGGATCGCTACGCCTCTGGGGGGTGACACCATTAAGTGCCGCACCGGGTGACACCCAACCTCGCTACGCCACTGTATGTGATATATGGCCGTGGAAGGGTAAACATAGCTCACTTTATGTAACTCTACAACCTTAAAACTAAACCCTCACTAATTATAACGTCTTTTGATTATGTTAATACGCTAATCTATTGGTGGGTCGCGTGGCACCTACTGAAATTAGATCTCACGAGCTATTAATTTGTGTCCCAACTAAAACCATCACTTCAACTTCAACCCCCTCCCCCCCTCCCCCCCCCCCTAGATGTCACGAGCTATTAATTTGTGTCCGAACTAAAACCATCACTTCAACTTCAACCCCCTCCCCCCCCCCCACCCCCACCCCAAAAAAGAAAAAGAAGAAAAAGGTTTTCAAATATTTGAATGAAATTTTTTTTTACACTACACAAGCTCAGCTGCTGCCAAAATAAAAGGTTAATGGCGGGCCCTTAATTGGTGGGACAAGTCGGTTCTGTATGACCGAGAACAGCGACACCTTGCGTTTGCTCGACATTTTTGGTGTTCAGGGGCCGCTCAACAAAGTGCTTAATTTTGGTGTAATCGCATGGATGATAGTGATGATATGGGGGGGGGGGGGGGTTACTGTGAATGATGTGAATGAAACGCGTGATTGTGAGATAAAATATGTGTACCGCGGGCGAGGTTAGATGCGGGCCAAATGGTAGGTAACAGGTGAGGGCTCTGGTAAACTGTAAATCTAGTCTAGTGACGTGTAAATCTAGTCTGGTGACGTGTAAATCTAGTCTGGTGACGTGTAAATCTAGTCTAGTGAAGTGTAAATCTAGTCTAGTGACGTGTAAATCTAGTCTGGTGACGTGTAAATCTAGTCTGGTGACGTGTAAATCTTGTCTGGTGACGTGTAAATCTATGGTGACGTGTAAATCTAGTCTGGTGACGTGTAAATCTAGTCTGGTGACGTGTAAATCTAGTCTGGTGACGTGTAAATCTAGTCTAGTGACGTGTAAATCTAGTCTAGTGACGTGTAAATCTAGTCTGGTGACGTGTAAATCTAGTCTGGTGACGTGTAAATCTAGTCTGGTGACGTGTAAATCTAGTCTGGTGACGTGTAAATCTAGTCTAGTGACGTGTAAATCTAGTCTAGTGACGTGTAAATCTAGTCTAGTGACGTGTAAATCTAGTCTGGTGACGTGTAAATCTAGTCTGGTGACGTGTAAATCTAGTCTAGTGACGTGTAAATCTAGTCTAGTGACGTGTAAATCTAGTCTGGTGACGTGTAAATCTAGTCTGGTGACGTGTAAATCTAGTCTGGTAAACTGTAAATCTAGTCTGATAAAATGTAGATCTAGTCTGGTAAAGTGTAAATCTAGCCCGGTAAAGTGTAAATCTAGTCTGGTAAAGTGTAAATCTAGTCCGGTAAAGTGTAAATCTAGTCTGGCAAAATGTAAATATATTCTGGTAAAGTGTAAATCTAGTCTGGTAAAGTGTAAATCTAGTCTGATAAAAAATGTAAATCTAGTCTGGTAAAGTGTAAATCTAGTCCGGTAAAATGTAAATCTAGTCCGGTAAAGTGTAAATCTAGGCTGGTAAAGTGTAAATCTAGTCTGGTAAAGTGTAAATCTAGTCCGGTAAAGTGTAAATCTAGTCTGGTAAAAGTGTAAATCTAGTCTGGTAAAGTGTAAATCTAGGCTGGTAAAGTGTAAATCTAGGCTGGTAAAGTGTAAATCTAGTCTGGTAAAATGTAAATCTAGTACTGTGACGTGTAAATCTAGTGATGTAAAAAGTCCTTCTGTCTCAACTAGTTAGCTCACGATCAAGCACTGTTGCAGCATATTGAAAAACACACAAACGCGAATCCCACACTAATCACTGGATCAAGTGGCGTCGCGAAATGACAGTAAGATTATTAACACTGGTTCTTAAATCGCACAAATGTACTCTCTATGGTACACACTGCATTGTATCAATGTGTTTAAATTGACGATACCGTTTGCGTTTGGATAACCAAAATAATGGTTAGGATTTGCACGGACTAGTTATGGTCATGCTAAGATTAGACTAATGATACCTACATATATAAGATCATATCGGGGTATTTTAAAAATCACATAAAAATCACATTTAATCGCATCCTGGTCAAGATTTGTTTTTTATTTTTAGTTTATGTATATCAAGCCGTTCTGTTTCTATTTGGCTGTAAGTCAAATTAAACGCGTACTTGATCACACATGCATGTATATATATATATATATATATATATATATATATATATATATATATATATATATATATATATATACATTTGGCGAGAACACTTATTCCAGCAGTTGAGGACCCCTGTACTTTTACTGCATCTATACGTCTGCCGAATAATAATTGCCGTACCTGCTGATTCAAGGTTGCAAAGTTCAAGGCTGCGGGGCTATTTGTGGTAACACAAGAACAGTGGACTAGATGCGGGAGAGGTGATACGACACCAGGCACGTGTGAAGGAAAAAAAACCACACAAGTGCACACAGCCCAATACAGTGACAAAAAAAATAATTTAACACAAAAAAAAAACAGTTTAGCGGTGGGATCAAATTCCTGCGGCTTATACGGTGTATGCGATTAGAGAGGTTCGACCGAATGAGAGAACTTTTTTTTTAAAAAAAGCAATTTGAATACAGTGCAAGTACTTTATAACTTTTTTATGACACTGCGTGGTTGGGTGGTAGAGAGGACGATTGCTAACTCAAAAATCTCGACTTTAGGTCCCGGGTTCGAGTCCGAACGACGTCCCTGCGTCCATCCAGCTATGACGGGTATCTGTTTCACGTAAGCAAAAGTAAAGTCGACTGAGCATAGATATGGCCTCACTATCACTTCACTATCCGAGGTAAAAGAAACAGATAAACTCTACTTCATCTGTCAAGTACGCTTAAAAGCATTTTAAAAAAAAAAGAAAAAATTATAATTCTCAAATAAGATTGTACAATACGTTGGTATACTCGACCTAGTGTTCGCTTAAGGTAGAAAATCGGAGTAAATCATTTAAATTTATAGAGTAGAATCATATTTTTCTTAAAGGAAAGGTAAAGTCAAATTGACGAGAAAAACAATGGAAAGAAAAGGAAAAGAAAAAAGCTTTAAATTGGTAAGGAACAAAATGTACGCATAAAACAGCAATTTAACAATCCCAAGGCGTAATGTATGTACAAGCAAAAAGTGCTGACATGATTAGTTAATGACGTTCCTTCTGCACTTATACAACAGGTTGTGCGTATTTATTTACAAAGTACGACGTTGATCTTTTTTTTTTTTTGGCATTTCTAGACTCGGCATTACGCAAACTCTTGACTCACCTTTACAGTCCCGCTGTCTGCTTAGCGAGACAACGAAAATTGGCAGATCATGCTGATAGCAGCTTTCAATTACGATGATGCTCGTATTGCATTTGAAATTCCACGACACCCCTCACCCCACGCATCCACCCAACCTTAGACATCCACCCAACCCAGACATCCACCCCACCCCATACTTCAACCTCACCCCAGCCCCCACCCCCCCAACCCATATATCCACCCAACCCCAGACATCCACCCCACCCCATACTTCAACCTCACCCCAGCCTCCCCCCCCCCCAACCCATATATCCACCCAACCCCAGACATCCACCCCACCCCATACTTCAACCTCACCCCAGCCTCCCCCCCCCCAAAACCCATATATCCACCGAACCCCAGACATCCACCCCACCCCATACTTCAACCTCACCCCAGCCTCCCCTCCCCCCAAAACCAAATAGCCACCCAACCCCAGACATCCACCCAACCCCAGACATCCACCCAACCCCAGACATCCACCCAACCCCCATACTTCAACCTCACCGCCGACACCCACCCCAGACACCCATCCATCCCCAGAGACCCACCCCACCCCATACATCTACACACACACACACACACACACACACACATAATCCCCCGTCCCTCCCGCAAACCAAAGTTCACCTAATCACAACCTACGTACCATTGAATTCCTATATCCGTAACGCATCCCCCTCAACTACATAATTGCCATAATCGTTCCACGGGAACAAACAAAGCCACAACGACGGAAGCTGCGAACAAAGAAACCCTAACAACTTTTGCTTATCGGGGGTTGCAACTCGCAACTAGCAACCAACAATACATGAGTGTGTGTTATATGAACATTAATACATTGTATACTACAGAGATATACATACTAGTGCGGTATGCGATTATTATTATAATCACAATGACGTTTTTTTTTTCTTTTGTTAAACGATAGAAACTAGTAATTTTGATAAACATTTTTGTAATATTTGTAAATTAGCCCTTGAGGAAGTATAGAAATTATTTTAACAATACCGCTATCCTAGTATAAACATTGATTCTATGCCTAGTTATGTATGTTTTAATAAGTTATTGCAAAAATATAAACTCAGTCCATTAATCAATCATAAATAAAAAACTGAATTCGATTTCGGTAGAATAAAAAAAGTTCGATACGATGCTGTAAAGCCCTTTCGGTTATTTTCGATTAATACAATCTCAATTCCGAATCCCGAAAGATCACAATGCTACCTAAGTAAAGATCAGCCTTTTCCATATATTAGTAAATTTCAGCCTTTTTATATATTAGCCTTAAAGATCTAACGAGACGTATATTGAATCTTTAAAACGGTATGTTCAATTTTTAAAAATATGTGATGTATAAAAATTCAGTGGAGTTAGTGCAACACAAACACAGATACCTTATGAATAACAGATCATCATAATCAACACAACATCTAATACGTTATGAAGCTTCAACCACGGAGCTCGCACTATACAGTTTTTTTTTACCGCATATACACAACACCTGCTTCGCATTCGTCAAAAAAAAAAAAAGTAGAAAGAAAAAAAAAAAAATAAAATAACCATTACTGTTTACGGAATTAGTCATTCGCATCACAACCAAGGTCACACAAGACATTTAATGTAAATGCCAGCACATCATACTCCCCCACCCTGTCATTTTACTGTCCAAAAAAAAATAATTTAAAATCACATGTACTTAACTGTGTCCGAAATGAATATGTATTAAACACAGCTATATAGAAATTATTCATGCACGTCAACACAAATTGTAATAATTAAAAAATGAGTTGTATAAATGTCCGTGGTATTTATATATATATATATATATATATATATATATATATATATATATATATATATATATATATATATATATATATATATAAAGAGAGAGAGAGAGAGAGATAGAGAGAGAGAGAGAGAGTGCAAGACCGAGCGAGTGCTAAAAAATCTAAAATCTACTGCAAAACCTGCAATGCAATGTCAATCAGCAACAAATACAAGAGGTAAAACTTGATTGCCGATGCGAGGGCCCTGCTTAAGACGGTGACACGTCGAGAACAAAGAGCTGCCCAAACAAATCGCAGTGTACTTTCCATTGAAGGACGCCGTGACATTGTTCCAAACAGAGCGTGTCGCCCCAGGTAAAACATGCCCAACACAATCTGCCAATAAGATGCGTGGCAGTTGCGTTGAGATCCTTCAACATATTCCCCCGCAGCCATCTTTGTTTCTATATTAACACTTAATATATGTGTATAGATAATATTCAGTGCAGGGGTAGAGGGTGCGTTAGGATCGATTTCAGACGGAAATTTGGGGTCGGCGTGGTCGAGTCGGTATAGCTCATGGTTATTCCGAAAAGTCTCGAGTTCGAACCCTCGGGCAGATGAGGCTCGTTAGCTGGGGACAGCCACTCTTCTAGGAGAGACAACTCCAAAATCAAACAACTGCTGCCTTGTAGTTTGTTCTTGGTTGGACAAAGGCTATGGAAGCAAATCCAAAAAGAAAAGCAGGCTGAAATCGGAGTCAATGGCCTCAATGGCGCAAAACCAAATTGCATGGTCGAGTCGGCAAAGCTCATGGTTGATAAATTCGAAAAAACCCTCTGGCAGATAAGGCTCGACCCCTCCCAACACTAAAAATTAAGAACGAATAAGAAGAAGAAGACAGAATTTGAATGTTCGGATTATAGGAAATTACAAAATATTAATTAATTCTTTAGTGTCTTGACCACTTATTGCGAAAGTTGTGAAAACTAATAGTGTGGGGGAAAAAAAAGGTACACTAAAACAAAGGAAGTGTCTGAAATAAATTCAAAAAACGTTTTAATGAAAGTTATTTGTGTTGCTAATAATATTTAATTGACTGCAACCGCTAATTACGTTTATTTGTTAAAGCTAATTGCATAAATTTACGGTCCTTTAACAGCCAGTAACGTGAAGATTCGTATATACATAATCAAATATATGATTATATATATGAATGTGTGTGTAGGTATGTATATATTTATTTATTTATGCATTCCTACTGCCTATTTTTTAGGGCTATCTGGGTCAGGGCTAGGTGTACTTTCCAACGGTGGGCATTTAAAACAGCTACATAACAATTAGAATGCATACAGATGTACATACCGGGCGGTATATTAGATTAGGTTTTCATTACCAAAAATAATTAAGCCTTGTAATGAATTCATCAGTCGAGTTTTAATTAATCGTTATAGTTAGAAACTGAAACGTCTCGTATTTCGATGTCGAAATATTATAAATTTTATTTCTATTTAAAACTAAAATAATTATATTATTTTTTTTTTAAATATTACAAAAGCGGGAAAAATCTAAAAAAATCAAAAATAACTACAAAAACGTTCATATAAATGATCAAAATAGCCCAGACAGTGTTGATTTTGAATGCACTAATCGGAAACAAAAAATGAGTGAAGATGAGGCAGGGCTACTAGTGTCATGAACATGCGGTCTCAAAACGGAAGAGCTCGTTTTTTCGCTGTCTATCACACGGGAAAATATACTCGCAAGCTGTGACTACGTTCTTAGCGGCTACCTGAATGACTTAGTGCGGCTCTCTAAAGGGATTTAGGTAGCACTTGGGTTGAGCTAATGCAGGTCTTTAGATGAGCTAATGTAGGTCTTTGGATGAGCTAATGCAGGTTTTTGGATGAGCTAATGCAGGTCTTTGGATGAACTAATGCAGGTCTTTGGATGAACTAATGCAGGTCTTTGGATGAGCTAATGCAGGTTTTTGGATGAGCTAATGCAGGTCTTTGGATGAGCTAATGCAGGTCTTTGGATGAGCTAATGCAGGTTTTTGGATGAGCTAATGCAGGTCTTTGGATGAGCTAATGCAGGTCTTTGAATGAGCTAATGCAGGTCTTTAGATGAGCTAATGCAGGTCTTTCGATGAGCTAAAGCAGGTCTTTCGATGAGCTAATGCAGGTCTTTGGATGAGCTAATGCAGGTCTTTGGATGAGCTAATGCAGGTTTTTGGATGAGCTAATGCAGGTCTTTGGATGAGCTAATGCAGGTCTTTGTATGAGCTAATGCAGGTCTTTGGATGAGCTAATGCAGGTCTTTGGATGAGCTAATGCAGGTCTTTGGATGAGCTAATGCAGGTCTTTGTATGAGCTAATGCAGGTCTTTGGATGAGCTAATGCAGGTCTTTGAATGAGCTAATGCAGGTCTTTAGATGAGCTAATGCAGGTCTTTCGATGAGCTAAAGCAGGTCTTTCGATGAGCTAATGCAGGTCTTTGGATGAGCTAATGCAGGTCTTTGGATGAGCTAATGCAGGTCTTTGTATGAGCTAATGCAGGTCTTTGGATGAGCTAATGCAGGTCTTTGGATGAGCTAATGCAGGTCTTTGGATGAGCTAATGCAGGTCTTTGTATGAGCTAATGCAGGTCTTTGGATGAGCTAATGCAGGTCTTTGAATGAGCTAATGCAGGTCTTTAGATGAGCTAATGCAGGTCTTTCGATGAGCTAAAGCAGGTCTTTCGATGAGCTAATGCAGGTCTTTGGATGAGCTAATGCAGGTCTTTGGATGAGCTAATGCAGGTCTTTGGATGAGCTAATGCAGGTCTTTGGATGAGATAATGCAGGTCTTTGGGTGAGCTAATGCAGGTCTTTGGGTGAGCTAATGCAGGTCTTTGGATGAGCTAATGCAGGTCTTTGGATGAGCTAATGCAGGTCTTTGAATGAGCTAATGCAGGTCTTTGGATGAGCTAATGCAGGTCTTTCGATGAGCAAAAGCAGGTCTTTCGATGAGCTAATGCAGGTCTTTGGATGAGCTAATGCAGGTCTTTGGATGAGCTAATGCAGGTCTTTGGATGAGCTAATGCAGGTCTTTGGGTGAGCTAATGCAGGTCTTTGTATGAGCTACTGGAGGTATGAGCTAATGCAGGTCTTTGGATGAACTAATGCGGTACTTTGAAAGAGTTACTGAAGCTCTTTAAGTTTATGCGGCAATATGAACTATTTGATGCGACTCTTTGTATTAGTTAACTCAGTACTTAGATGGAATTAATGCTGTTGTTTTCAAAAGACTGTGTTAACTAACAACAAGCATACAACTCAATCACACAACTCTTAAATGGCCTTACGACTTAACGTTAACCATATAATACACAGAAATACCAATCCGCGCACTGTTAAATGACCTAGTTCAGGTCAGCGTGCAATATGACTCAATGCAGTCTCATATATCAGCATTCCCTGTCATAAATTTGAATACATTAGTGACATGTAACTTTATACGTTGTTAACAGATTAACTTTGGCATTTATGAGGGATAGCTAGCAGTTCATAATCACGCTGTTACTTAATGAATGCGAGGGGTTGGCATTAGGGAAATAATGAGGTAGGGGTATGAGTACAGAGTTTCTTCCAGGCATCTCTTCGGGGGGGCGAAGCCCCCCCGAAAATTTTTTACCGCCCCCCCGAACGAAATGAAATTTATATAATTTATATAGAAAATATATACTTTTAACAGTGTCCGCCCCCCCGAAGAAAGTTTACCGCCCCCCCGAAAATTTCAAGTGCCCCCCCGGAGAAAAAAGTCTGGAAGAAACACTGTATGAGTAGTTGATGTGTACTGTATAGTAATAGTAAGGAAGACGATTGGTCAGATTATGACGGGTTGGTGTCAGTGTTCCCTCTAAGCTGCGCGGTTGCGCGGCCGCGCAGTAGTTTTGAGCTGCCGCGCAGTGATTTTGTAAAATACTTATATCTTTGTATAATACTTTTAGAACACCGCACACACAAAATACACGTTGCACACTAACTTTTTTTCCATTAGAGGGAACATTGGTTGGTGTGAACTGGTCAGAGTTTGGGTTGGTATGCTTTCGTGTATAGAGCGGGTTGGTCAGATTGTGTAGGGTTGGTGTGTGATGTAAACAAGGAAGATGACGGTCTCATTATGACGGGGTGGTATGTACTGGTTGGTGGTTGGTCAGAGAATGGGTTGGTATGTACTTTGGATATGGGAGTAGGTCGGTCAGATTATGACGGGTTGGTGAGAACTTTATACTAAGAAAGCGGGTTGGTCAGAATATGGGTTGGTATGTACTTTGGATATGAGTACAGGTTGGAGTATGAGCAGTTGATGTGCACTGTTTATAAGGAAGATGACGGGTCATCTTATGGCGGGTTGGTGAGAACTTTATAATAAGAAAGCGGGTTGGTTAATATATGGGTTGGCTATACAATTACATTTAAGTAAGGAAGATGTGTATTATATTTCGTCAACCTTTCCGTTAAATTCAATATACCACGAAAGGGGGGGGGGAACAAGAAATAAGAATATCATGTTTAATAGTTTCTATTTTCTTTTTTTTAAATGTACACTTCCTGTTTCTTTTCTCTGGAGATAATGTTCGCATTTTTGTTTTTATTAAAATTGTCATGGTTTACGTTTGCCGAGAAATAGCGGTAGTACTTATGAACTCAGCATCAACATTTACAAAACACGTAAACTGCGATGTTAACTTTCAACCCAAACTCATCTTAACGGTGATAGCAATCAAAATCGCCATACACTACTTAGGTGTTGCTGTTTTTTTTCACATTAAACAATTTAAAAAAAAATTAAAAACTTAAATCGTGTACTGTATTTTTCCATTAAAATGTCATATTTTTAATCCAAGACCATGTACTCTACTTCTCTATTGTCATCTCATATTTTAAAACTTAAGAGCAATGTACTCAATTTTTCTATTACTATTTCATATGTTAAATCTTAGACCGTGTACTCTACTTCGCGATTACAATGTCATTTTTTAAAAACAAAACATGTACTTTATTTTTCTATTACTATTTCATATGTTAAAACTTAAGACCAGTGTACTCAATTTTTCTATTACCATTTCATGTTAAATCTAAGACCGTGTACTCTACTTCTCTTTTACTATTTCATATTTTAAATCATATACTTAATTTTTCTATTACTATTTCATATGTTAAATCTAAGACAGTGTACTCTATTTCTGTATTACTATTTCATATTTTAAATCATGTACTTTATTTTTCTATTACTATTTCATATTTTAAATCTAAAACCGTGTACTCTACTTCACCATAACTATTTCATATGTTAAATCTAAGACCGTGTACTCTACTTCACCTTGACCCATCTAAGCATGGGATCAATGGAGCTTGATTTAAACACTTCCCACAGCAACGTTACGTCTGCTTGACGTAATTCTTCCCATTAGTCAGTCTAGTCTATCGGCATTACAATAAGCCGCTAATTAGCTCAAGGCTTTGATACTTTTTTTTTTAAAGCCTGTGTTTGTATGCGTCTCACAGTCAAGGCTATATGGCTAGCTATAGTTCCTTGTGGGGAAATGTGTGTGTGTGTGTGTGTGTGTGTGCGTGCGCATGCGTGTTAGTGTGTGTGTTTGGGGAAGGGGGGTCGGTCATGGAGGACACAAGATTTGCTGATTGGTATCTCTTATATATATATATATATATATATATATATATATATATATATATATATATATATATATATATATATATATATATATATATATATATATATATATATACGCCGTCTTATCGATGTCGTTGCACATAAAAGCTGGATGGGCATATTACAGGTGTTAGTATAAAATATGGGTGGGCATATTTGAGTTGTTAGTATAAATTATGGGTGGGCCTATCGCAGTTATCAGTAAATACAAACAATATACCCAGCTGGGCCACTGGGCATATTGCAGTTGTTAGTATTTAAATCTGGGTTAGCATATTACCTGCCTTATAATGTAAATAATAAGGGTGGACGTATTGCATACATTAAAGACGAAAGATGGGTAGCAATACTGCATTGCATTGCATTTTATAGCTTAGACCTGACCTCGGCATATGAAGAGATAGTGTGGTCAGCACTATGACTTTACTTTCCCTAACGTGAGTTAGGTACCCATCAGAGTTGGGTGGACTCAGGGACGGTCTACTGACTTGAACCCGGATTCGTACTCGAGACTTACGGGTTAGCAGTCCAGCTCTCTACCGCTAGACCACTCCGCCCCTTAGCTAGAGTTACAAAGTTTCAATACATCTTTAAGTGTCTGCCCATCTAATGTTTTGTCCAACTGTCCATACGCCTTGTCAGTCAATGAACAGACACGCTACAAGTCACGTATACATCTAAAATATTCGCAGTTACTTGAGTTATCGCCTATAGCCATTTTATGTACTAAATTTAGCCGGCTATAATATGCAATAAAAACACGAAAACCAAGACATTATAAACAGAAAAAACACAATCGATGGCATATATTCGCCAGACCACGTTATAAAAATAAATAATAAAAATGCCATGAATAATATATGACAAGTTTGAGCTGTATAACTCTTTGTAGAGTGTGCAATTTCATCTGATCAAAGCCAAGTTAATGTGTGATGGATAATGAGAGCCTGATGACTAGAGTCATGGGATATAGAGAGTCTAGTCAAGGACGCTTCACATAATATTGTTTAACTGTTACATAACGCGAGAGTGGAAGGCAGAGGGTGGTTCGTCATATTCTTCCAGTGTGTTAAATGGCATAGGGGTGTCTGTTCAAATGTTATATAACGCGAGGGGAGTAGGCCGGGGGTGGCTCGTTATATTACTTCAGTGTGTTAAATGGCATGGGGGTGTTTAACTGTTATATAACGCGATGGGTGGGGGGAGTAAGCCGAGGGTGGTTCGTCATTTTGTTTCGGTGTGTTTAATGTCCTGGGGCAGTGGGGGTTGTAACGAAGTTGTTCCCTAATGATCTTTAACCACACCAGTTGTGTCCCTTGGTCGTTATCTACAGACATCTTTCTGCTACGCTTTAATAGGGAGAACAGTCACTTGTTATCGTGACATTAAATAAACAAATGTAAGCTAAGTGACCTTCCGAACCTTACGGTGGCAGGTGAAGTAGAGTTTACCTGTTTTCGTGACCCCGGCGAATGAAGGGATAATGTTGTCAACACGGTGCCAGTCACCTTTAACCTCAAGAGTAAGTTACCGGTAAATATATTTTTTTACGTAAATCAGCGCCCTTCTTTTGAGATGTAAAAAAGTAAACCCGGCTAGCATTAAAATAAAATGTGTTTATAGTTCGATGATATATGTGAGATGTTGGTGCCGAAGTGTACATCCTACACCTCCCTTGCCCCGCAAAAGATGACCACGCCCCTGAGAAAAAGCACTACAACACCGCCGAGCGTGCGAATAATGCTCTAGAACATATTTACTCTTCAAGCCTGAATTTGTGTTGGAAAAAAAAAACACAACACCACTGTGTTCATTATTTAGTGTAGCCAAAAATAACAGCAAAATAAAAATTAAGCAAACGGATGCTGCCGGATAAATTTTCAGCGCAATGGCCAGATGTACTTTTACGAAAACAATACCACGCAGTAGTGAGGCTATTTTTTTTCTTCCTTTAATTACCTTTTTCGTGAAATTCCTAAATATGTCAGTGTTAGAATTTCTAATTAAGTAAATACCAGTGAAAAGTGACAAAGACGATTTTAATAAGGGAAAAAAAAACACCATCACGAAGCAGGTGTTAACGAGTCTAAAGAAAACTCCCCCACATTTTCACTATATTACAGTAGTCATCAATATCCTACCTACGTGAATGTAGCCTTAATCTTAAAGAGTTTGACGCACATGAGAACGTTATGTATCTATGTATATACGATAGAAGTCCGAAAACAAGCCAGTGTACTCACTCCTTAGGGAACAGAAAATCGAACCTTTGAAACCATCACTGGTCAGTAAGACTGATGATCTCAAACACCCGCAGGTCATTACGAACGACGAGCTGAAATTAAGATCCTAAAAAAATACAGTTCAGTGGGAATGAAGATCCCAAAATACCCATTCGCCAGTCACACTTATGATCCCAAATACACATTCGCCAAAAAAACTGAAGGTCCTTAATGACCATTCGGCAAAAAAACACTTAAGGTCCCAATTCACATTCGCCAAAAAAACTGAAGGTCCTAAATACACATTCGCCAAATATCTGAAGGTCCTAAATGACCATTCGGCAAAAAAACTAAAGGTCACAAATACGCATTCGCCAATAAAACTGAAGGTCTAAAAACTCATTCGCCAATAAAACTGAAGGTCTGAAAAACCCATTCGCCAATAAAACTGAAGGTCTAAAAACTCATTCGCCAATAAAACTGAAGGTCTAAAAACACATTCGCCAATAAAACTGAAGGTCTAAAAACACATTCGCCAATAAAACTGAAGGTCTAAAACACATTCACCAATAAAATTGAATGTCTAAAAACACATTCGCCAATAAAACTGAAGGTCCCAGTTATCGAGTCGACGGTAATAAAACTGAAGTTCTAAAAACACATTCGCCAATAAAACTGAAGGTCCCAGTTATCGAGTCGACGGTAATAAAACTGAAGGTCTAAAAACACATTTGCCAATAAAACTGAAGGTCCCAGTTATCGAGTCGACGGTAATAAAACTGAAGGTCTAAAAACACATTCGCCAATAAAACTGAAGGTCCCAGTTATCGAGTCGACGGTAATAAAACTGAAGGTCTAAAAACACATTCGCCAATAAAACGGAAGGTCCCAGTTATCGAGTCGGCGGTAATAAAACTGAAGGTCTAAAAACACATTCGCCAATAAAACTGAAGGTCTAAAAACACATTCGCCAATAAAACTGAAGGTCTAAAACACATTCACCAATAAAATTGAATGTCTAAAAACACATTCGCCAATAAAACTGAAGGTCTAAAAACACATTCGCCAATAAAACTGAAGGTCCCAGTTATCGAGTCGACGGTAATAAAACTGAAGGTCTAAAAACACATTCGCCAATAAAACGGAAGGTCCCAGTTATCGAGTCGACGGTAATAAAACTGAAGGTCTAAAAACACATTCGCCAATAAAACTGAATGCCCCAGTTATCGAGTCGACGGTAATAAATCTGAAGGTCTAAAAACACATTCGCCAATAAAACTGAATGCCCCAGTTATCGAGTCGACGGTAATAAAACTGAAGGTCTAAAAACACATTCGCAAATAAAACTGAAGGTCTAAAAACACATTTGCCAATAAAACTGAAGGTCTAAAAACACATTCGCCAATAAAACTGAAGGTCTAAAAACACATTCGCCAATAAAACTGAATGTCCCAGTTATCGAGTCGACGGTAATAAATCTGAAGGTCTAAAAACACATTCGCCAATAAAACTGAATGCCCCAGTTATCGAGTCGACGGTAATAAAACTGAAGGTCTAAAAACACATTCGCAAATAAAACTGAAGGTCTAAAAACACATTTGCCAATAAAACTGAAGGTCTAAAAACACATTCGCCAATAAAACTGAAGGTCTAAAAACACATTCGCCAATAAAACTGAATGTCCCAGTTATCGAGTCGACGGTAATAAAACTGAAGGTCTAAAAACACATTCGCCAATAAAACTGAAGGTCCCAGTTATCGAGTCGACGGTAATAAAACTGAAGGTCTAAAACACATTCGCCAATAAAACTGAAGGTCTAAAAACACATTCGCCAATAAAACTGAATGCCCCAGTTATCGAGTCGACGGTAAGACTAAGAACCCCGAATACTCCGGTGACCATTACATATAAAGCTAAAAAAGAAAATGATCTAGAACATTCCTTACTGCCTCAGTCCAAGCAGTGTTTTAGTGTTGTAATCTTTCAGTGTCATAGATCTGCACATACCTAGTCAACACCCAGCTACAAGAGAGAGGGAGTAATTGGTTGGGAGATTAATTAGCTTAGAGATTAACTTCATGTAGAAATAAAACATGCATCAAATGAATATTATCGTGGCAAACTTTAAAACAATAAGATAGAGTGTGTTTAAAACAATTTTAATCAGCTCGAATAGAAATGGATTAAAAGTGAGAAAAACAATAAAATAAAAACTCACTTAATCACACATACTACTGCATACGCGCCCACACACCCAGCAATATACCCACTCACATGCCCACTACTTACGCACCTACACAACCACACACTCACTACATACCCACCCACACATCCAATACACACTCACCCGCACACCCAATGCATACCCACCCACACCCAATACATACCCACCCACACACCCAATGCATACTCACACACTCAATACATACCCACACACTCAATACATACCCACCCACACACTCAATACATACCCAACCACACACCCAATGCATACCCACCTACACATCCAGTTTCATACCCGCACACAAACATACCTACCCACTCACACACCCACACACCCACCAGGTCACTGTGCCCTAAGAAAAAGCATGTAAAAAAAACGACGATGCATACGCCGAGATAGACAAAAATAAGCTTACAATCGTCACCAGTGACATTTACCGACCAATGAGCTTTCTCTACCGACCATTTTCTTATCACCCAACGCAGCCACATGGGATAAAACCTCCCAAGTTCTTTATTTGGGGCTTTAGAACAGCTTATGAAGTCATAGGTTGGATGTGGGCGTAGGAAAGAAGGATAAGTCTATTAAATATAAAGAAATAAAAACAGCCAAAATATTTTTTTTCTTAAAATATTTGTAATAAAGAAACAATGATACGGAAGTTGAATTATAGAGCCTACACAAGTCAAATACAATATTCGAACTCCAATACATAATATAAAGCGTGTCAGTATTAACTTATCTACGTTTCTACTTCATAAACTACCAAGCCAGAGAGTAATAAACCAACCTATGCAGGTAATGTTTATGGCTGGTGATAAAATCAATTCACTTACCAAGGCAATATATAGGTAGACCTACAGAATCAATGAAAGAATGTGCACAGACATACTAAAGGCATTGTAAATCCTGGTGAAAATAAAGGATGGTTGGACACTAATGCTAGGGTTAGCTTTGTGTTCGGATGTGTTATCGTGGTTAGCAAATATTCCGATGACCACTTCTCCGGATAGGGATTAACTGGCGTATGATAACGATAGGGACCAGCTGGACGGAAGGTGGTCAACTAGCTAGATTGGTACACTTGAACTGGATTTGAACCTTGAACTGTGATTATATAGGTGGTGTGGTGATGGTGTGGGTGGTGTGGTAATAATGTTGATGAAGTTGTGATGATGTGGGTTAGGTGGTGATGATTCGGGTGGTGATTATTTGTGGTGTGGTGATGTTAGTGGTGTGGTGGTGTGGGTTATGTGATGATGTGGGTGGTGTTGTGGTGCTGTGGGTTGTGTGGGTGGTGTGATGGTGTGGACTGTGTGATGATGATGTGGGTGGTTTAGTGATGTGGGTGGTGTGGTGATGTGCGTTGTGTGGTGACGCTGAGATGTGACGATGTGGGTGGTATGGTGACATATATCTAGGAACAAAATATGATCCAAAATTACCTTAATAGTATATTCCAAACCTACTATAATGCTCTACCAATCCTGAATTAATGTTCTCCAAACTATATTTAAAACACTTCAAACCACAGTTAATATATTCCAAATCCACATTGTGTGTGTCCAAATCCGTATTTTACATACTGTGTATTACATCAAAACATATCCATCAATATATATTTATAACACTTAACGTAACTTCTGACTCTGTCGGAAAAGAAGCAAATTGTAAGTAATGTAAACTAAAATCACCAACAGCATTCGATTCTCCGATAAGCGAACATACCAATAACCAAAACAAAATAAAAGTCCAAAACACACCGAGACGTCGCCACAACGAGAGATGAAACTTCCTTGTTCACATACACGAGTAGAACAAACCCATCCACCTTTTTAATAAACAGATAACTCGATAATCAAAGAGAAAGAAAGAGAGGAAGAAAGAAAGAAAAAAATCAATGTTGTACACGCGTCTTTATTAAAAGTACATTGTTGGCTCTAAAAATAAAAATTAGAGAAGTTGAAGTTCGATTGGACGGATAATCTTAAAAGCATGATCCAATCAAGTCTATTAATCTGACCTTAATGAGCCTCCCTTGATTATTTTATTTGCTTGAAATTTATTTATTTTTATACTTTCTTATACAGGACAATTAGTGAAACGAAAGAGAAAGTGTATAGAAACCATTCAACAGGCAGTACATCAAAATTAGATCAACATATATATATATATATATATATATATATATATATATATATATATATATATATATATATATATATATATAAATATATATATATATATATATATATATATATATATATATATATATATATATATATATATATATATATATATATATATATATATATATATATATATATATATATATATATATATATATATATATATATATATATATATAATTATATACATACATGTATATATTTATATAAAATAATATTTTTTTCTTGTAGTATTGAACGCCAATACATACATATATATATATATATATATATATATATATATATATATATATATATATATATATATATATATAAATGTGTGTGTAATGTATATGAATATTCGTTTTGTTCAACATTACAAGAAAACGTACACTGTAAAAGAAGGGGAAATGGAGGACATACGATAACGCTGATATGGATGTCAGGGACGTTTTATTTTTTTTTCTCTCCCGTTTTTTCTTCAAGCGATGACAAAAGTACCTGCCATATAATGCCCCCCCTCCCCCACCCCCTTCCTTCCCCATCACCACCTCGCCATAAAGTACATTGAAAACAAGACTAGAGGCACGTGAGCCGGTCTACATCCGCTGAAATCACTACGACCAGTAACTACTAATAAGGTTACTTACAAGGATTTTATGGGACTATCACTTGTTTACATCGAATCAGGGGCAGGTCACTCGATACAAATTTTTATATTTTTTTTTAAACTTTTTCCTTCAATTTTTTTTTTTTTTTTTTTTTACAAAAAAAATATTTTAAAGCTAATGACATTTTTTTTCTTCTCAGTAAAATTCTAATATATATATGAGTATATACCAAGTTTTATTCGGTAATTGTACGAATTTTAATTTTCTTATTTCTTATCAATCTTTCCACTTTTTTTCGTTAACATCGGAACGAGAGAGAATCTATGCCAAAGTTTATCCGGATGATAATTATGTGACATGTACTTTAAAACCAAAGTTCTCTTAATCCCCCCCTCTTTTCAATCCACCCCCCTCCTCCCCAACGCAGGACATGCTTGTTGACGGCGCGTAATCTACGTTTAAATACATCAGAAGACAAAGGGTTAATCGATTTATATTTCTAAATGTCACTTTTTTTTTTTTTTGCGGCGCCGTTTTCCTCGTGCGGTTGAAGGAATCGTGATGATGAAAATTGAAACTGTGATTTTGTTGTGGTGGCTTTTTACCGTGTGACTTAGGTGGTGTCAGATAGATAGAAAAAAAATAAAACGGACACACTATTTACAGTGGTTCTCAACTTGGGTTTGATCGCAACCCTGGTAAATCATACGATTCACGTTCGGACTTATGTCGCTGAAGAGAATAGAACTATTAAGAAGGGTTCGGTTAATGCGGATATGAAACGGGTGGGGTTCGTTACTTCCAAAAATGTTAAGAAACCCTGACTTAGAAGTAACTCTAAATCTGATTTTAAAGACAAGATTGTTGTCCCCCCTTGACTCATGTTTAAGTTTCGCCTAGAGTTAGAATATACATGTTTTGTCATGTAATTTCTATAAATAACGGCCAGAGTGTCTTGGTAAGTCATGTTCGAAACTATTTGTGTACATATTATACACAACAGCAAACGGTTAACTTGCCTCGTTGTATGTATGTGTGTATGCGTGTGTGTGTGAGTGTGTGTGAATTAAAGGGGTGGCAGGCAATCCCCTATCTTTCAACCAGATTTGGTTGTTGTTTTTTTCAGACGATTTCACTTAAAACTTTCGAGGGGCGGAAATTTTCGGAGGAGGATAGGGGCGGACACTGGTAGAAATATTATATATATATATATATATATATATATATATATATATATATATATATATATATATATATATATATATATATATATATATATATATATATATATATATATATATATATATATATATATATATATATATGTATATATGTATATATATATATATATATATATATATATATATATATGTATATATATATATATATATATATATATATATATATATATATATATATATTGTATATAAATTATTTTTCGTTCGAAGAGATGCCTGAAAGTAACTCTGCTTTCAACATACGAACAACACAAACCAAACAGAGGCGGAGACAAGAAAACAACGTTTACCTCTATACCAACAACACAAGAAATACAAGTATTTCTCGGTACTAGCAGATTCTCCCGTCTATATCCACGAGCCACTCACAGCGAAGTCGACCATAACAGTCGATGGCACGTCTCTACAACCCCCCCCCCCCCCCGTCCCCGTCCCCGTCCCCCTTCAGCAACCACGTGACGGTGTTTACATTAGACAGAGGTCACGGATTAATTACTGTCGTTACTGGGTGTTTACTCTCAACTGTCTGTATCTCGCTCACTGGTAAACTGAATAATGGCAGGTTTAGTAAAGAAAGAAAATGGTTGTGTGGTTTTGCCTCGCTGTAATTGTTGTTATTTTATTCTAATTGTGTTGACGGAGGCTGAGTAATTACAATAATAAATGAATGTGGTTAGATTTTTTTATGCGTGTATAATTACAGTGTAATGGGATTGTTAATTGAATTGAGATGAATTATAATACTATTTAATGTAGAAGTTGTTATTAATGTCAATTTTAAATTGATTTTTGTTTTATAAAAACGTGTTTACTAAGAAAAATAAAGCCATCATCAAACGTATTTAAAATAATAGAGTGCTAGACTTTAAAGAAAACATTTTTTTAACAAAAATAAATTTAACAAAATATTTTTAAAAATCAGTGGTATTTCAAAATAAAGAGGAATATTCAAATATGATTTGAAAAATGATATCTCTTAACATTACCGGAAATATGTTTTAATGTTAGCATTTCAATTACTTATATACTCGATAGACGGTTTAATTAAGCCAGTTACCCATCAGGAATTATCGCACACCAGCAAATTCGTTAAAAAGTCAAGATAAAATTCAAACTCACGACGTTCATTCAGTAAGCGTGCGTGCAACTACTCGACCACGTAAATTGTAAAATATCTTTTTAAACATTTAATACTTATAAAAAAAAAAAGCCATTATACTGTCTATTTTTTCAAACAGTGTGCAAATATTATCTTCCCAGCGTGAAAATAAAAACCAAATGAAGTCTTGTGGTCCATTATTTCAGTGTGCTTTATCTGTTCTTCATAACGTGAAGAAACATTGGCGTTTTATTACCCATTATATAAGTGTGCCCCGTGTATTCTTCGCAACGGGAAAATAATAAATATTGGCGTTTTATTGTCCATGATACCAAACAGTGTGCCAATATGTTATTCCTAACGTGAAAATAAAATCTAGTGGTGTTTTGTTATCCATTATTGCAGTGTGCCCAATATGTTCTTTCTCATTTGAAAAATAAAATATATTGGTGTTTTGATGCCGATTATTTCAGTGTGCCCAATATATTATTCACAACGTGAAAAAAATCTATTTGTGTTTTAGTGTCCATTATCTCAAACAGTGTGCTCAATATGTTCTTTCTCACGTGAAAAAAAAAGATATATTGGTGTTTTGATATTTTTTATTTCAGCGTGCCCAATATATTATTAACAGCGTGAAAAAAATATATATTGGTGTTTTGATATCTTTTATTTCAGCGTGCCCAAAATATTATTTACAACGTGAAAAAAATATATTGGTGTTTTCTTGTCCATTTTCTCAAACAGTGTGCCCAATATGTTCTTTCTCACGTGAAAAAAAAAACACCGTTCACCCACAACTTCTTAGACCTATCGACTCAATTAGCGACGTCTTAATTAGCCACCTGTCAATTATCCAACCGCCAACTAGTCTAATGAGAGAAATCGACCCCTCCGTTAAGGACATCCCACGTCTGGCTTAGCCCGTACAAGTCGTGGTTGTCCAACCTAGGTCAACACCCTCCGTCATCTGTCATACAACATCATATCCCTTATTAACTTTATTAAAACGTCATCTGTCATAAGTCTCTATAGGGCGCCACCAAGATATAATCCAATGGGGCTCAATTATCGTCTTCATGTCAGTCCTACGTAGAAAAAAAGATGGGTTCGAACTACAAAAACTAAAAGATCCTTATTCGGACAACCAGTGGAAAAACCAACAAAACTAAAACTAATTCCGTGTTAAGTTACTGTTTTCTTCAAAATAAGGGCTTCCATGTTTTTTTTAACCTTAAAATAACAATGACGTATACTATAATTAACTAGGCATGCTGCCCAGCTTCGCTTAGGCTTTCGAAAACATTGAGAATTTGAATGCTTAATTAATTCGCCCGAAGGTCGGTCTACGACCTCAAGAGTTATGAAGAGGTTCCTCCGTGGACATTTTTTTTCGATTTATAGCTCATATAAGGTACCGGTCAGTCGAGGTCAGTTTTGACCCCCACATCGTAGACTTTTCGGCCAACCGGCCCCCGTGTTCTGTCGCACCAAGGCAAGATCATGCCAAATTTGAAGCGCCTGCGGCGCCGGGAAGTGCCTTATCGGACACCCGACAATCTAGATCTAGATTCCTAAAAGAATTTTTTTTTAAGTTTAGCCCGAGCATAATAAAAAAGAATACATTAACCAAGTTGACTTGCTGTGTCTCGAACCCGCACCACCTGCGTGGTTTAATGTACACTAACATCTACGCTATTTAGGCACCTTATAAAATACGGAGAATGAAACACGTATTTTAAAATCTTAACTTACGCGAATATGCCTATTCTTTCAAATTAATTTTTTATCCCAAATTAGCCAGTTCCAAACAAAGATTTTGTATAAAATAAATAAGTCTTGAAATAGTTTAGTCCTAATATAGAAATTTATTTTTGGAATTGATTTTAGAGAAGTTAGAGTCTAAATCTAGATCTTAGCGTCTACGTCTAGTTATTGCGTAGATTTAGATTTAGCCTAGATCTAGAATCTCTAGATCTAGAATCCAAATACATAAAATAAATTTTATGAGTTTAGGCCGGAAAAATTGTATTGTATACATTTCATAGTGTACGTAGATCTAAATCAAATTTGAATGAAATAGTTCATTTCTTTTCATTCTAAACACGGCAGATGACGTCATTAGTTAATGTATAAGCAATAGTGACGTCACAGTTTTATGCGTTCTTTTTCACATATATTAATGCTTTTCCGGTTGCATAAATAATACTGTTTCTCTACATTCGAATACGCCTTTAATTTTTATTTTTCTTCTTTAAGTAAAATTGTGGTTATACATTTAAAACATCTAACATATTATTTTCAACAAAAGTCCGTAAAAAATTCTCGATATATCGCTGCCGATTCTGACGTGATGTCCGGCGAAAATTTTTTGCGGACAGAGAAAGAGAGAGAGAGAGAGAGAGATGTGCGCACATTGGGCTTTTATAAATTAGGATAAAAATTTACAAGTTCAAGACGATATTTTTCCACGGTGCGGGTTTTTCAGTGAAAAAGAAAAAAAAAATATCGGGCAGTCTTTCATCATAATTAATACAACGCCGTGTCTTTTTTTTATGTAATTAAAAAACTTTATCCCGACAGTCCAAAAGCACTGGGCAGTAAATCTTGTTTAATTCCTCTCCCAAAGGAGGCAAGCTTATCTCTTTCGTTTTACGAGGGTCACATATCTTCACATGCATACATTATAAATATATATTTTAATACAAAACGACACTTGATTCGTAATTTAACTTTAGCATTGAACTAAGATTTAGAGCCGAACTGCCCAGGGACTAAGACTTCATTGAAATGACAAAAAATAATAATTGCAATAACACTCACTGTCTATTTAAAAATTTCGCATAACCTAAATACGACATGTATAGCGTGCGGATTTTCGTTGCTTCTTCATTTTATTTAACCCCTTCTTAATGTTACAATGCATTTCTTTTTTGTAAAGAAATTTTATATTTTATACAAGTTTTTAATTTGGGTTTTTTCAACACACTTTACATATATATATATATATATATATATATATATATATATATATATATATATATATATATATATATATATATATATATATATATATATATATATATATATATATATATATGAAATTTTATATTTTATACAAGTTTTTAATTTGGGTTTTTCAACACACTTTATATATATATATATATATATATATATATATATATATATATATATATATATATATATATATATATATATATATATATATATATATATATGCAATCGACATTTTGCTGCATGCACAGGAATAATAGCGGTTTTTAAAATCAGTATTATATCCTTAATTATAATTATATTTGTACGTTATTATTGCGATAAAATATCTATAATTAAATGCGGCAGGTAGCGTGTCACTCCCTCAATCCTTCTCTAGCCGGTATTTGGTAATCTCATCTGAGACACTGGTACCATGTAATAGACAAGCACCACGTAAACACAAAAGCCACACCTAATGTACAAATAATCAACCATGAGCTGTCTCTATTATCGACGCTAAGCACAAAAACATGCCTAGACAGTGTACTTTATAAAATTAACAACATTAAAAAAACTCTACGGTAATCAATCTCAAAGCACCCCACATCAAAACAACGAGTAATTTAAATTAAATTATAGAAAGCTTTGAAGAAACATATTTAAACATAAAACTAAACTTCTTTAAAACTATATTTTTCTTTCTAAATTAATTAGCTGCCTTCGCCTGGACTCTCAATTATATTTTATTTTTAATCGAAATATTTAGTACACGGGTTCCCAACCTGGGGGTCGCGACCCCCCTGGGGGTCGCGAAGGGCTTTCAGGGGGGTCGCCAACTGGTATACTAAACCTTAGTAATTTGAAACAAAACATAAATATTTAGACGAATTTTTGAAATTCGGCTTTACTAAAATCACTGGAAAGGGAATAGAGAAGAAGCAAAGCGTACTGTACAAAGTTGTTCTCAGTCACGAGTTTATGAAATCTTCAAAACTAAAATGTCATTTGACACGAGTCATTCGAAACACACCAAAAAAAGATATGGAGTTCTTTCGTCGGTATGAAGCTAGTTGCAAACGTCAGAGACTTGATCGAACAGGAAGTTTTCACCAAGGAAACACAGATTTAGTGCAAGCATCACATGAATTCGCGATAGAAAATGCCAAGCAAAAAAAAAACACAATAGGAGAAAATCTCATCAAACGCTGCATGTTGAAGATGGTGAAGTTAATTCTTACATGTTCGTAAATGTTAAATAACACATTTTTATTGAAATTAAGCTTTCACCATTGTTTGCTTTTCAAGTTGATAAATCAACAGACGGGAGTTCGTGTTCGCAGTTGCTGGTCTTTGTCTATATTCATTCAGATGATAGCAAAGAAGAGTTGCTCTTTTGTGAAGATAACATGGAGAAAATAAATACGTTTTTTTAAATTGGATTATTAAAATGGGTTAAAACGGCTGTGAGGGTTTGTACGGATGGTCCACCATCTATGTTTAGGTAAAAATCGGGCTTTCAGAAAGCAGAAAAGATTTAGCTCCCTAACCACTGCCCTCACCAATCGCCATCAAGACTCCATTGCTAGTATAAGTCGTAAATTATATAAAATCTGGAGACTTCAAAGAACTGAGCAAAGACCTGAATAAAAATCACGAGGTTCTGCTCTTCTACACTACAGTGTGCTGGCTGTCGAACGAATTGTTGTGAATCGTGTTTTTGAATTGAAAGGAAACAAGACCTTTTGGTATACTTAAAACGACATAGAATGGTTGGAGAGAGTATCATACCTAGCAGATGTGTTCGAACATCAACATAAGCATAACCTGAAGCTTCAGGGAAAATGAACGAATATTATCACTTTCCAATATAATATCGGGGCATTTTTATCAAAGCTGCAAAATCGGCGAAGAAAAATAATCTTGGAAATATTGTAAATTTGAGAAACTCTGCAGTGTGGTAGATGAATCTAATTGTGAGATAATTAAAATTTTGAAAGAAGAAATTTCTGGGCATCTTGAATCTATTGAAAATGAACTGCAGCGCTATTTCTCTGAGCTGAAAAAAAAAGAATCTACATTGACGCATTATCCATTCTCTTCTTCCCTTGATGTTGCCAGCATACCCGATGAATTACAAGATGAATTCTTTGATTTGTAGAATTATTCCGCGTAAGATGAAAAACTTCAGACACAATTTTGGTGTAGTATTAACCATTTATATCCAAACGTAAAATTGATTGACTTTTCGAGAATATAATTTTATTTTGAACACTATTTTTCGATTAAAAACAAAATTAAGATAATGATAATGACATAGGTTGGCGTTAACAAACAAAAAATACTTTTAAAAAAAAATTAACCGCGAATGTTTAGTGAATATTATGCAATTTTACTCTTGGTATTAAAACAGTTATCAAGAGTAGTTCATATTGAAAGTCTACTAGAAAATCTTATTTTAGTGCTTATTGATTTCCATACTAATTTCGGCTTTTTAATTCTATGGGGGTCGCGGATCACTTAATTTTTATAATAGGGGGTCGCCACTCGAAAAAGGTTGGGAACCACTGATTTAGTATAATATTTTCTACAATTAAACTTGTAAATCTAATGAGAATTCACAAAGGATTAATTCAATGTAGATAAATGTGTGAAAACATGAACAAAGTGTAAATAACAGAAAGAAATTGTATGATATTCCCAAGTAGAGTATCAACTTCATCTAAAATTACAATAATATAATTCAGAAACTTGGCTTTATATATTTTTTAACAAATATTACCGAACTTAGTATTGAAAGACATCAACAAAATTTTAAAAAAAACCTCCATATTCACGCCACTAATATCAAATAGCCAGTCTGTGAAGGATTTATTAACAAGAGTACCCATTTCAGCTGATTGAAATTCAGCGGTTTTCAGCTGATAAAAATGTTAGGGCCAAAAAACAAATTCTGGAATAATAACCTTCAAACTGGAGAAGGACTGTGGGATGGAAGTGTGAGAGGGGAGGCGGGGTGGAGTGTGGACTACGGGAGGCGGGGAGGAGTGTGGACTACGGGAGGCGGGGAGGAGTGTGGACTACGGGAGGCGGGGAGGAGTGTGGACTACGGGAGGCGGGGAGGAGTGTGGACTAGGGAAGGCGGGGAGGAGTGTGGACTAGGGAAGGCGGGGTGGAGTGTGGACTAGGGAAGGCGGGGAGGAGTGTGGACTAGGGAAGGAGGGGTGGAGTGTGGACTAGGGAAGGCGGGGTGGAGTGTGGACTAGGGAAGGCGGGGAGGAGTGTGGACTAGGGAAGGCGGGGTGGAGTGTGGACTACGGGAGGCGGGGAGGACTGTGGACTACGGGAGGCGGGGAGGAGTGTGGACTACGGGAGGCGGGGAGGAGTGTGGACTACGGGAGGCGGGGAGGAGTGTGGACTAGGGAAGGCGGGGAGGAGTGTGGACTAGGGGAGGCGGGGAGATATGTGGACAAGAAGTGTATAACTAGTATAATATTAAAAAAACTAATAGGTTTTAAGTTTTTAGATATATTTTTTTGGAACTTGGCCTAAAATTGAATCAACAGGTTCAACTGAGTGACACATGTTAAGGGTTTTTCCATGGTATATATATATATATATATATATATATATATATATATATATATATATATATATATATATATATATATATATATATATATATATACTAGGCATACTGCCTAGCTTCGCTTAGGTTTTCAAAAAAGTTGAGAAATTGAATGATTAATTAATAGGTGATTGGCTATTATGTTAAATGCTTAGGGCCTAAATTTATACAGTTGGGTACTTTTATTGTGCCCATAAATTGATGGAATATTCGCAAACTTATTACTCGCAAGGTTATTAGAACTTAAAGGGCTTTCATAAAAATTATTAATCAAATATAATATTAAATTACTTTTGCAATTAATTTTACAATTTCAATACAATACAAAACTTAATTTATAACAAAATATCCATTTAAAACAATGCTATACATTATGATTTTTGCTTTTGCTTAAAAAGAGTATACAAAATATTAAAAAATTGTTACATTAAAAAGTTACCGCCCCTGTTCATAGACCAAATGACCAAATTTCGTATAATGAGAATTTCAGTCGCAGTCATTTTTAGCCCTCTTCGAGGGCTTTGATGCTGACCAACAGTTTTTCCATACGGCCCAGTCATCTATAGAGGTGTATGCAAAAAATTAGCCAGTTATACAAAGAGTAAGTACCCTAAAATTTGTGTAGAAATTACCTTGTTTTCCCCATAAAATACAAAGATTATATAGGGAAATACGACTGGTCAGTTTTGACCCGTTTCCCGATTTTTCCCGGACATGGCGAGTTTTTTGTGACACCCCAAGGCGTTCTCCTACCACCTCACAAAATATCAAGGGGGGTCGTCGGAGGAAATTTTTTTTCGTAATAGAGCTCATATAAAGAGAATTTCACTCGCGGTCACTTTTTAGCCCTCGTCGAGGGCTTTGAGTGAAACCGACAGGTCTGTCCTACGACCAAGCCATTTACCTATAAGCATGCTAAAACTTAGCCAGATGTAAAGAGGGTAAGTGCCCTAAAATCCGTTTTGAAATGACCCTCTGTTTTCCCCATAAAATACAAAGATTATATAGGGAAATACGACTGGTCAGTTTTGACCCATTTCCCGATTTTTCCCGGACATGGCGAGTTTTTTGTGACACCCCAAGGCGTTCTCCTACCACCTCACAAAATTTCAAGGGGGGTCGTCGGAGGAAATTTTTTTTCGTAATAGAGCTCATATAAAGAGAATTTCACTCGAGGTCACTTTTTAGCCCTCGTCGAGGGCTTTTAATCAAACCGACAGGTCTGCCCTACGACCAAGCCATTTACCTATAAGCATGCTAAAACTTAGCCAGATGTAAAGAGGGTAAGTGCCCTAAAATCCGTTTTGAAATGACCCTCTGTTTTCCCCATAAAATACAAAGATTATATAGTGAAATACGACTGGTCAGTTTTGACCCATTTCCCGATTTTTCCCGGACATGGCGAGTTTTTTGTGACACCCCAAGGCGTTCTCCTACCACCTCACAAAATTTCAAGGGGGGTCGTCGGAGGAAATTTTTTTTCGTAATAGAGCTCATATAAAGAGAATTTCACTCGCGGTCACTTTTTAGCCCTCGTCGAGGGCTTTTAGTCAAACCGACAGGTCTTCCCTACGGCCAAGCCATTTACCTATAAGCATGCCAAAACTTAGCCAGATGTAAAGAGGGTAAGTGCCATAAAATCCATTTTGAAATGACCCTCTGTTTTCCCCATAAAATACAAAGATTATATAGGGAAATACGACTGGTCAGTTTTGACCCCTTTCCCGATTTTTCCCGGACATGGCGAGTTTTTTGTGACACCCCAAGGTGTTCTCCTACCACCTCACAAAATATCAAGGGGGGTCGTCGGAGGAAATTTTTTTTCGTAATAGAGCTCATATAAAGAGAATTTCACTCGCGGTCACTTTTTAGCCCTCGTCGAGGGCTTTGAGTCAAACCGATAGTTTTCCCTAAAGGTCAAGCCATTGACCTAAGAGTATGCCAAAAATTAGCCAGATATACTGAGTTTAAGTACCCTAAAGTCTGCGTTGAAATTACCCTCTGTTTTTCCCATAAAATACAAAGATTATATAGGGAAATACAACTGGTCAGTTTTGACCCCTTTACGAAGTTTTCCCAGATATGCCGAGTTTTTTGTGACACCCCACGGTGTTCTCCTACCACCTCACAAAATTTCAAGGGGGGTCGTCGGAGGAATTTTTTTTTCGTAATAGAGCTCATATAAAGAGAATTTCACTCGCGGTCACTTTTTAGCCCTCGTCGAGGGCTTTGAGGCAAACCGATAGTTTTCCCTAAAGGTCAAGCCATTGACCTAAGAGTATGCAAAAAATTAGCCAGATATACTGAGTTTAAGTACCCTAAAGTCTGCGTTGAAATGACCCTCTGTTTTTCCCATAAAATACAAAGATTATATAGGGAAATACAACTGGTCAGTTTTGACCCCTTTACGGAGTTTTCCCAGATTTGCCGAGTTTTTTGTGACACCCCAAGGTGTTCTCCTACCACCTCACAAAATTTCAAGGGGGGTCGTCGGAGGAATTTTGTTTTTGTAATATAGCCCATATAAGGCGCCGGTCAGTCGAGGTCAGTTTTGACCCCCTCTCCGTAGACTTTTTGCCGAACCGTCACCGGCCCTCGTGTTCTATCGCCATAAGGCACCTTCGTGCCAAATTTGACGCGCCTGCGGCGCCGGGAAGTGCCCTATCGGGCACCCGACCACTTTGCTTTATATATATAGATATATATATATATATATATATATATATATATATATATATATATATATATATATATATATATATATATATATATATATATATATACTTTTATAGATTAAAAAACTAAAGACAGCAAACTGAAGACAAGTTTAACCACATGTCACTTGAAAACACTTGATGTGTTTCAAGGCCAAAGCAAACAATTTTTCTTTCTTTCTTTCTCTCTGCGAGCTGATTCAGTCCGATTACCTTTTTTTTAAAAAACTTCTCTTCCTTCTATGAGAGCAACGATATGCGTTTATCGCAGGACTGGTGCACTAAAGTGCTGAGGGAGGGTGGGGGTAGGGGGGGAATCTTGGCAGAAAAGGTCAAAGAGTTATCGCACTTTACCGCAGGCAAACCGTCCATAAACCGGTGCAGCGAAGGGAGACTATCACAGCAGTGGTTCTAAAACTGTGCTCAAACAATCTTCAATGTTTATAAACTTCACTTTTACCCTACCCCTTCAAGGGATACTCACTTAATATTCTTTTTTTAACTACTACTTGTATTTTTTTAAAATTTCCTCTTTTATAAGTAATTAAAGTTTCAAAACAGTAGCCCTGTTGATTAAATCAACTTGAAAAGGACATGCCATAAAAGTTTCGGCGTTTGATGTACCTACTTTGTAGTACTTGTTTTATTTTTTATTCATATTTTGGACATCCCACATGCTTGGCTTTATTATTAAGTTAGACAAAGTTGTGTACCACCCTACATAGCTTAAATGTAAGTCAACTACATTATAAAGAAATCAGAATAAATAGAAAGCCAACCTAAATACAAAACTGCACAATACATTATAGTTATACACTATAGTTCTACTCCAATATGTATATTTCTGCCCACCCAACCCTGACCTACAAAAATGAACAAAATTAATTGGGTTGTACTAGTAGAAATTAATGACATTATTAATTACAGTTGTCGCTTTTTTTAAGCCTTGGACATTTTTTTGTATTCGTTTATAAGATAAGCTAGGGCAACAGGTGACAAGATACTAAGTGCTACAGGTGACACGAATGTACAGGTGGTGAGACAAGTTTGAGGGGGGTGGTATTGTGGTGCAGGAGGTGATAAGTCAGTATAGGAGGTGACACGAATGTGAGGGGGTGACACGAGTGTACAGGTGGTGACACGAATGTGAGGAGGTGACACGAATGTGAGGGGGTGACACGAATGTGAGGGGTGACACGAATGTGAGGGGGTGACACGAATGTGAGGAGGTGACACGAATGTGAGGGGGTGACACGAATGTGAGGGGGTGACGCTGGTGCAGGAGGTGATACGCATCACGTGAGGTGATAAGACGGTGAGGTGGCAGTACAATGGGTGACACAACTGTGCGGGCAGTGGAGCTGCGGTGCAGGAGGTGATACGACTATAAGGATGGAGGGGGGGGGGGGGGGGGGGGTGGCACAGCAATAGATGACATAACAAATGTAAGGGAGGTGACACATGATGCAGGAGGTGACACGGAAGCGCATGAGGAGACACGATTGTGTGGGGGAAAGGTGACACTGCTATACAGGAGGCGATACAGCAGTACATAAGGTGACACGAATGTGAGGGAGGTGACATTTGCTCCAGGAGAAGACTGTAGTGCAGGAGGTGAGCGAACGGTACAGGCTAACAGGAGTCTGACAGGGCTGTCAAGACGGTACACAGGTAGCAAGCTAACATCAGGGGGGGGGGGCAATGTTCCCTGTTCCCTCTAAGCTGCGCAATTCAGTCCCGCGGTAGTTTTGAACCTGCCGCGCAATCATTTTGTAAAATACAATTTATAATATCTTTATATATGACGTTTAGAACACACAAAATACATGTTGCACACTAACTTTTTTTCCACTTACAGTGAACGATGGTGGGGGGGGGGGGGGTAAAGGTCAAAACACAACACGCACCAGTTATTTTTATTACAATACAACACACGATTTGTCCCTGATAACAACCAACGTTCTAAACCGCACGTCACGGTTCTACGATTCACTGAAACATCTGTAACCATGGCAACCCCGAGTACACACACACACACACACGCACACACACACACACACACACAAATGGACTAGTTACCACCCTTACTAGAACTATAACCCATTTGCGTTATTTTACAAATAATTATGTACATAATTAACGGGTCGCGTCATTAACTCTACAGTAGTATGGGTTAATGAGTCTAATTAGCATAAGAATAGTACCGCGGAGGTACTGGTTGTGTATTGTAATGGTAAGGTTACAAGTCTGTGGACTAGTGCAACCAGTTCTGGCATTACAAGAAGAGGGGTGGCATCCAGGGAGGGACATGACGGAAGAATTGTGTGCCCAGAATTAAACATGAATTGAATAACGTGGAAGCGACTTGATTTTGTTTAATTCAGTTTTGATGATAGTGTAAGGTTTTTTGGTGCTGAATGAATCAGTTTTGATGAAAGTTTAAGGTTTTTTGGTGCAGAATGAATCACTTTTGATGATAGTTTAAGGTTTTTTTGGTGCTGAATGAATCACTTTTGATGATAGTTTAAGGTTTTTTGGTGCAGATCGAATCACTTTTGATGATAGTTTAAGGTTTTTTGGTGCTGAATGAATCACTTTTGATGATAGTTTAAGGTTTTTTGGTGCTGAATGAATCACTTTTGATGATAGTTTAAGGTTTTTTGGTGCTGATTGAATCACTTGTGATGATAGTTTAAGGTTTTTTAGTGCAGAATGAATCACTTTTGATGATAGTTTAAGGTTTTTTGGTGCAGAATGAATCACTTTTGATGATAGTTTAAGGTTTTTTGGTGCTGAATGAATCACTTTTGATGATAGTTTAAGGTTTTTTCGTGCTGAATGAATCACTTTTGATGATAGTTTAAGGTTTTTTAGTGCAGAATGAATCACTTTTGATGATAGTTTAGGGTTTTTTGGTGCAGAATGAATCACTTTTGATGATAGCTTACGGTTTTTTAGTGCAGAATGAATCACTTTTGATGATAGTTTAAGGTTTTTGGTGCTGAATGAATCACTTTTGATGATAGTTTAAGAGTTGTGGTCTATTGGAAGTGGTGATAATCAGCTTCATATCAGTAGGATCATAGTGACCAAATATTCGGGAAATGTAGTTACGAAAGAAATAACAAGAACTATTTTTTTCTAATGGTGACTATTTTCTAATGGGGACTATTTTCTAATGGGGACTTTTTTCTAATGGGGGCCCTAGACTAACCTATTACATAAATAAGAAACAGTCCAACTTTATGAGAAAATGAAAAAAAAGCCTAGCCATAAGATAAAGAAAAATAGACTCAACTTACGCTGAACTTACAAATAGCCTATTCTTACAGTATAGTTTTACAATAAAATGATACAGCATATCCTTACAGTTAAGTAGCATACTTCCAAAGAAATTACACTAAGTCTAACCTACAATGTAAATGACACATAGACTAAGCTGAGACACAACTGACAGCTAGCCTAATCAGACCAGAGTTTCTTCCACCCACCCCCCTCCCCGAACAAAGTCTACCGCCCCCCGAACGAAATGGAATGTATATAGAAAATATATACTTTTAACAGTGCTCCCCCCCCCCCCCCCCCAGGAAAATTTCAAGTGCTCCCCCGGAGAAAAAAGTCTGGAAGAAACACTGAACCATACCGAAACTGAACTGTCAAATGGTCAAACCATAAAATAAAACAAACAAAAATGCGTTTAACACTTCATGTGACACACCATACAGAACATTCGAAATAAATTAACTCAGTTAACGTTCTTAAAAATATCTGTCTCAAAACGGTATCAGGATTAAATATAGCTTATTTATACAGGTAGGAATGTTCAATATATTCAAATCCAATGAAGGTATGATTTTTAACTGGGACAAGAGGGAGAAGTTGTAACCTAGTATACTAGCAAAACTACTTTAACACTTTTTTTTTTCTGGCAACTAATATTTTCAAACCAGTGGTAGTTATTTTTTTTTATATATATATGTATATATATATATATATATATATATATATATATATATATATATATATATATATATATATATATATATATATATATATATTTATTTATTAGAGATAGACGGGGGAAAGAGAGAAGTATACTAATTATTTCTAGAACATTAAATTACATGTCACTTACGTCCAAAATGCTAAAAGAAAAATCACACCACCACATGAATTAGCCTAGTTCACGTCTCCTCACTAACAAGCAGGTACGAGTTCGATTACGCAGTGAGAAAAAACGTTTCTCTGTACACCGGAAAAGGTGGTGTCCGCTTGAATAAACTATGACGGTTTCAAGGACAGGATTCAAACGTACAAGATTCTAAAAACAGGCGGGACTTTGGGTTTTTATGCCTCTTGCTTCTGTTTTTTTTTTCTTTCTACTCAGATAACGTTAATTTTTTTATCTAAAGTGTAAATTCGCGAGATTCACTAAATTTCGGTTATCAAAAAGAGAGAAAAAAAGTTTCTTCTCTTTTTATTTGTATTTTCATGAAATATTAAACAACTAAAAAGAACTAATTAAAGCACTTTTAGTTAAGTGGGTTGAATTAGTCGTATTTTGTTTGATGTTTATGTGTATTTAAGCGTCCGAAAGTTACTTATCCCGCCCGTTCAGTCATACGGGGCGGAGCTAGTAAAGAGAAAAACGCATAAATACTACACTTTTTTTTTTGTGCATACAAAAAAAAAAAAATTAGCTTTCGGTGTTTCAAGGTCGTGAAACGCATAACGTTTCAGTACACGTAAGACAAAAATGTATATCAACGATGCAAATAAGATGCGTATGGCGGTTGAGTGTAAAAGGGGTAATGCGATATGGGAATATGAGGGGGGGGGGATGAGGAAAGTGAATTATGGCGAATAATAAAAGATAGAAGGACGTCTCAGGAACTATTGAACTGTCTGGTATTGATTATAGTGGAGCAGTGCGTTCTCATTTGGGCATATTAGTGTAGTAGTGCATTGGTGGTAGAGGATTTTAGTTTAGAAATGCATTAACTTTGTTGAAGAAGTGCATTAAGATAGATTTTAGGCTAGAAGTGAATTAGGCCAGGTACTTAAGTGAAAGACTGCATTAAGTCAGGAACTTTGGCAAAGAAGCGTATAAAGTCAGATTTTAGTGTAGAAGTGCATTGATGGTAGAGGATTTTAGTTTAGAAGTGCATTAAGTCAGGTACTTTAGCGAAGAAGTGCATTGAGTCAGGCAATTCGGCGAAGAAGTGCACTAAGTCAGATTTGAATCTAAAAGTGCATTAAGTGAGTGAATTCAGTGTACAAGTGCACTAAGTCAGTAACCTTAATGTAGAAGTGAATCCTAAAACCAAGTAGGTTACCCTCTAGGCCCTGGCTGCCCTTGACGCAGATAAAGTAGTGTACATCTGTTCCTATGACCTTGGCATAAAAAGGGATAGTGTGTCTAGGTTTGAGCCTAAAAGTACATTTTAACTCAGAGACTTGTGTGCAGAAGTACATTCAGAAACTGCCTGAACTGGAATAGAGGTCTCATGTTTAATGAGCGGCACTCCACCCACTTCAGCACGCTGAGGCTTTCAATCACCGTAGCTCAATTCACGTTCGATACTTCGAGAGGAGGCCGTCTGCTATAATGAATGGTCTTTGCTGGGGAGGCAGGATGGCGTCTTGAAAATGCCTACTTTTTTTTTTTTTTTTTTTTTAATACAATCAGCAACCAAAAGACACGAACATAGGCTTTGCACGTATTCCTTGTCCAATGACAAGTCTTTTACTTGAGCTCTCGAAAGGAACCAAACATCTATGTTTTAGTACGACATGAGCAGTTCTAAAAAAAGAGTTCTATTTTTTTTTTATTTGTGTTATAATGATATAATAATGCCCTTGAAGACATCAAGGGAATGGGGTTGCCTAGCGGTAGAGCGCTAGTCTGTTCACCCGGTAGTCTCGAGTTCTAATCCGGGTTCAAGTAAGTAAAACACTCCGGAATCCACTCAACACTGAAGACTATATAACTCACGTTGAAGAAATTAACATGTCAGGTTCGAAACGGAAAGTTTACTTTACAAGACTGTCATATATACGAACAAAAGCGGTCTAAACTATGGCCCCAAAACTCTCCACCCAGACAAAATATCTTGCAAATCTGCAGACGACCACGCAGTTAGTCCACGACCGTCATGCTGCATGATTTCTTCACCACAGTATTAAGAACGATGAAAAAGAAAATCATGATTCTAATAAGCACATTTTAACTGCTTTTAACTACAGCTATGAAATATAATAGTATATTTCTAATATTTTTTTTAAAAAGTGTTTTAATATGCTGTTTTATCGTACTTTAAACTAACCGAAACAAAGACAAATTAGCAGCGGATAACGCAGAAACCTGTGTAGATGCTACCAGTTTGAGAACAGCTGTACTGCGCAGAAGTGCGAATATTTCGCGTCGCCACAAAACTTATTCACCTGGTTCAGAAATCTAAGCGAAGCAGACCAAATGAAAAGCTTCCATTCAGAGAATCACAAAAACACACCGCGACCAACATTTGTCGAGATTAATTCATTCTTTTCAGCTAACGGATTTTCAGAAAAAGAAATCACTTTTCGCTTAAGGCGTTGCAAGAAAAGCAATTAATATAAATATTATAAATAAGTGTAATCGTTTATCGGATTTGGAATGTATTTTAACAAACTGCTGTTGTTCCTTTTGAATTGTATAAAACGTACAAACTTAAAACAAATTTAACTAATCCACAATAACAGTAATGTCCTTTAGTATGTCTGGATTGCAAAACAAATAGTTAAGTATAGTCTACAATCGCAATTTCGCATGAGTATTTCGGATTATAACTCATGGAAATGTATCATGTATATATATATATATATATATATATGGATACACCGCTATCTAGGCCTATATATTGTATAGTAAAACCTATCAGATAGCAAGTGCAAGCGTACCTTCGATATTTACGCCTAAATTAATGTACAAACCTTAAAAAACAGACATTCACTCGTGAGCGAGAAAATGTACACGGTCGAAAGATGAAACACAATGGTGTCTATGTTTACGTACGCCTCGCTTCCCGAACACACTGAAATAATCGGATGTCATCCGCCGGACCGAACTGTAATTTCCGGAAAAGAATTGTGAATTTGAAGGCTTGGTTAATTGACTATGTAGCGAACAGCTGGCTGAAACAGTTATAGGGAACTCGGTATTAAAAGCGCCGGGTGACGCATGTTTCAATTATGACTTGTTCTACACATTGTGAGAGCGGCGACAGATTGGTATATACAAAAAAAAACAAGTTTTACAGCAGCAATTTTTTTTTAATGCGAAATTAGACTTAATCTCTAGTTTTATATTTAAAATTACCCGTAAGTGAACTCGAAAATGAAGAGAAAATATGATGAAAAAATTGAAAAAAAAAAAACTTTGTAAAAAATTCAACATAGAAACCTTCGCGGAGAGCTATTGTTGGCGATTCCGCGAAGATTGATTTCCATTCACAAGCCCAATCCTTTCGGCCGGCGCTAAAAAAATAATTTAATTCACCAATTCAATTTGCCCGAAAGAGTTGGGCGACATGTTGCGAGTCGACATGCTCGTGACGTCGTTCGTGTTTGCGGTGCGATAACCGATAAAAGAAGGTTTGGCCGCCGCGGAAATACAGCTGTTGGTCGCCAATGACAAGGGTCAAGAGAAACTGGTTTAGAGACTTAGTTTTACTTTCTCCTATACGGAGTGTAGAGGGAGTATTGTAATCGGGCGAAAAAATCGAAATCGAGATTATCACAAATCTCGACGTTTTACAGTAAAAACGACTTGAATGGCCTGCAACTTGTAAGGCAGCTTTTTACTTTCTCGTATATACGAAGTATAGAGAAAGTATTGTAATCGTGCAAAAAAGTAACATGAAATTTTGACAGTTTTCACCGTTTTACTCCTCAGTCCTTCATCACATACGGAGTATAGAGGACTTATTTTAATCAGGCAAAAATTATAAATACAAATATATAAACGTTTTGGCATTTTATACGTTATCGAGTCGTAAAAACTGGACTTTGCAATTCTGTCCGTATGTCTGTGTGTCTGTCTGTGTGTCTGTGTGTAAACACGATAACTTGAGTACCGTTACAGCTAGGTTGATGAAATTTCATATCTAAGTATTTTATCAAAATCGTAGATCCTGTTAAACTTTTAAGCGATTTCCGATAACCGGAAGTGGTACTTTTTCTACTTTGAATTTTTCAAAAGCCTATAAGTTGCGTACTATTTTAGATAGATGCATGAAATTTCGCTCGTAAGTAAAAGATCTAAATCTCTACCTTCTGTTAAATTTTGAGTAATTTCCGTTGACCGGAAGTACTAATTTACGCTATTTCCGATTTCTCAAAAAACGCATGTAAATTTATAAATTACTTATAATATCCCGCATTTTTATACACATTTTATTAGGCGTTCACTTGGTGTGGGACGGAGTGGTCTAGCGGTAGAGTGCTGGACTGCTAACCCGTTAGTCTCGAGTTCGAATCCGAGTTCAAGTCAGTAGACCACCCAACACTGATGGGTACCTAACTCCTGCTAGGGAAAGTAAAGGCGGCTGGGCATAGTGCTGACCACACTATCTCTTCATATGCCGAAGTCACAGAAACAAGTGAACTCTACTTCACTTGCCCCATAGACCGGTTTGAAAGGGAAAATTTTCACTTGGTGTGCAATTCTTTTTTTTTACGAGATTCTATTCTATTATAAAAAGTTTAAGTAATTAAAAATGGATAACAAATATTGTCTATGTCCTGAGTTGCCATCCCTTGTAATTTTATATTAGAATATTCGAGAAAGTTTAGGGGAGATCACTCCCGGTTTATTTTTTTTAATTCCGAGTGAATGGACATTTATAGATAAAATGTTTGTCAAAATTATATTTCCGTGGGAAAAAAAAACTTTAGAACCTAAATTACAACGAATATTACTTTTAAATTTGTCCATATGTTAAGTCATACAAGTTAGATTATCTAAAGCAAAAGGGGACAAAATGTTCATTCAAAGAAGAGTTGTTTGTAAGATGACGCTTGCTTCATTAATAATTCCAACATTTACTGGTTAACTTATATTTGAAGCAAAAATTGTATAATTGGCCAGGCAAAGGGAAAATAAAAGCAACACTTATAGCACAAAATGAGGGTATCTTTCCTCAAAGCAAGTGGAGTAAGTGCATGTGCGCCGTGTAGCAAAGAAGTCACACGATAGAGCTCTAGCATCAAGCTGATTTCGCTATCATTCAACTCTTTGCGCGGTCACACTGGAGCCTCTTTTGTCACTTTAAGTCACACGGCTATTAACAATTTGTAAACGGAAAATTTTTTTTTTAAAAAACCCAAAGTCTAGTTAAAATCACGTGGGTAATAAAAAAAATTCAAACGCAAATATTTATTTTTTCCCAATAAACAATTTTGACCAAGGTCAGAATTCTTCCGTGTTCATTTAAACGCGTTATGGGAAAGTCCTAATTTTAAACGCATCGACTCGCTTCAGTGCACCTAAAGAGTCAATGTAGCATTTAAAAGACAGAAACCTTTAGCGTCTCGAAGAAAGTACTTTAAAAAAAATATTCTCAGAACGTTTCTCTTTTTTTTTTCTAAAACCAGGAACGAAATAGTTTTTAAAATTGATTTTTAGTAAAGAAAAAAGTATGCACGCACACGTTGAACATACAGGTAGAAGGCGCGTCATACATTTAATAACGACGCCTCTTTAGTACTGCAGCGTGCCGGTGCGCCAACCCAGGCAACAAAGAAGATACGGGGACAAAACTAAAACGATAACAAAACTACTTAGTCACCGGGGGAAGATTGCGCTCAGTGCACTTTTGGCGACTCGGCCTTGGTGACGTGGTGGGATACACATTTGCCTCTTAAGTCTACAGAGGCGTAGCGAGGGGGGTGGGTGGGGGGTACATATGTCCCCGGGCGCCGACCCTTGGGGGCGCCAAAATCGGTTGAAAAAAATTTAAAGCTCATTTAAGCTGCAGTTTTGCGTTATAAATATAAAAATATATGGGGGGGGGGGGGCAAATTGAAAGTTTGTTTCCGGGGGGGGGGGGGGAGGCGCCAAATTGAAAGTTTGTACCCGGGCGCCGGGAAGGGTCGCTACGCTTCTGCAAGTCTATACGACGTCTGGTGAACAATCTTGAAAACAATTTTGTGAAAATTAAACGAGTCTGTCGACATTTAAAACAACTTGGTGTTTTTTTTTTTAATTCCTTTGTGATTAATATTTAATTCAAAAGCTTTAACGGTAAAATTGCCGTTTTAGATAATTAGTTTAAATAATTATTTAATAAAATTAATTTAAATCATTATTTTAAATAATTGAAATTAAAGCCCAAACTGCGGTTTCAATTAAATACTTTTTAGATATTTTTTTAATGATTCAATTAAGATGCAATGCTGTTTACTTTTAATGATGTAGATTTTTTTTCAAGTTCACTTCAATGGTATTTAATGTGTATATAGTTTCAAGCAGACAGACGGAAGTAGACAAAGTGTAACTGTGTCAAGGTACATGACGTAAGCTGGTTACACGACCTTGACAATGTTCGCAACGGTGATAACACATCACCCGACCAGCGTTTGCACTTGTAGCCAATCATCCGTTATCAAGCTGATATGCCAAAGGTGACTAAAAACTCGAATTTACATCAACGGGACAAAGCGGGCTAATTCGAATACATATATTCCAATACGGCTGAATGCGGATGTTTTTTTTTTCTTCTAGTTTCAAAATTTTAAACCGCATAAACATTCGGCCTATTAAAATCGAATTTCGAACACTGATTCAAGATACGAACAAAATATAAATAACCATGCAACCCATTAGTAAAGGCTACTTGGTTTCGATTTGTAAACCTAAAATATAAATAATATTTGAGTATAATTTGATTTTAAAATCTCGAATTATACACACATTACAACCATCTACACAACGAAAACGTTTCTACTATTATAAAATTTTGTTTCGCTTCTTTGTACTATATTATAGTTGACTAAAAACAACACCTATATTTACACTTGCCTATGAGCAATTCAGGCAGAAGTTCTTAAATAAATTGACATCAATATCCAAAAATACTTTTCGCGTTCGCGACAAACGTGAAAAACAGATGACAGCTATAGGACGTTTACTTTAAAAGAAAGATCTGAAATCTGATATACATAACAGGTGAAAACGGAAAAATATTGTTCATTTTTTTTTCAAGGCTACATGCCAAACTCTGCATATCTTCGTGGCCTTGAAGCGCTGAGTGATTCAGCCACGGCCTTGAGCGTGGCGTCCAACGTTCATTGCTGCATGTAGGCATGTCTGGTGGATTTAGACCAGTGGTTCTTAATCTGGGTTCCATCGAACCCCAGGGGTTCGGTGAGTCCGTGTCAGGTGGTCAAGACACACACCCGACTCATATGATTCACTATCGGATTTTGTCAGTATGGATGCTATAACTCAGAGGCGTAGCGACCCTTCCCGGCGCCCGGTAACAAACTTTCGATTTGCACCCTCCTCGACCTTTCAATTTATTTTTCCAACCCATTTTGGCGCCCCCTAAGGTCGGCGCCCGGGGACATATGTCCCCCCCCCCCTCTCGCTACGCTACTGCTATAACTATTAAGAAAGGTTCGTTGAAAGCGTATTTGAAACTGGTGCGAATTTAGTACCCCATAACGGTTAAGAACCACTACTTTAAACTGTTACAGTATACGAACGTTCTGTAACGTTAGAGATAAATATATTTTCTTTTTTTTTAAACACACAAAAGAATGTTCTGTACTGTTCTCAACAGTTCGCAAAAAAAATATTTTGACGAGCTTTTAAGCAGTTGCAATTATTTATAATAAGGTTGCCTGTGCGTGTGTTTAAGAGAAGGGATGGTTACATATTATATTAACGAAATTAGTTTCACAGTTGCTGGATATATTTTGTACTAAACAACTAGTTACATTATGTGAACTTTTACAAGTTTGTTCCGTAAGCGCCCATTCGAACATACGTCCATTTGGGCGTGTGATCTATTCGACAAAAACTAAACAAAGGCACTGAAGAGTTACGTTATTTACGGGGAAAATGTTTACTTGAGAAGATGGGATGTTTAGCATAATTAAATACGTGAATTTTTTTTTTTTTTTTTTTATTCTTTGTTCTGCAATTATTATCCCTGTAATTAGCAGATAACTTAATAAACCAGATTTGGCATTTTCGTTTCTTTTTTTTTTTAATTTGCTGCAGATGACAAGGGTTATTATATTATTTCATATTCGTTATCATAAATGTCATCTATAAATCATGCATAAATACTGTAAACTAGATACCATGTATATATATATATCGTGTGTCGCGTATCATATATCATGTACAATATACGCAGAATTGCAACACTTTAAAAAAAAAATAATTCACTTTCCATGTAAACAGCAATACACATGTAAGCTGCAAGAAAAAATAATGTTAAAAATTGAATATAAATATTTGTTTCCTGAATTCAAGATGAATGTATTCCAAATGAACCGCATACTGGGGTTTCAATCGATTGTGTCTACGTGCACTCCGATAACACAACAGAAAAAAAATTGAACATAAGAAAAATTGTATCCCTGTTAAATGCAAGATGCTCTGATAAAGCGATGGAACAGAATAATAATCTCAAACCTCGATTCTCTTGTTTCTTACATTAATAAACTCGTGTTTAAGAAATTACATTTGCTCATTTTTTAAATTTAATTTTTTTTTCTTTAATTATTTTTGTTATATTTTTTTTGCTAAGCTATATTCAGAATAGTCGGTATCGTAGCTTTAAAACAACATCAAATATTGTGCTCGATGTAGGCCTACGTATAGGTGTTGATTCGGTAATGCTCTTAGTTGCTTAACCAAAAAGTCCCGAGTTCGAACCCATGGGCAAACTCCAAAATCAAACAACTGCTGCCTTGTAGTTTGTTCTTGTTGGCCAAAGGCTAGGGAAGCAAATCCAGAAAGAAAAAAAAAGGCTGCAATCGGAGTCAACGGCCTATTTGGCGCATAAGTTGACACGTAATATTTCCTACACTAGAATACACGTAATAATTAATTGTGTTGGAGGAAATTACAATTAAGAACGAAGAAGAAAAAAATATTCAGACAACAAATAGGCTTTACTCGTCTCAAAGTGTCTATGGTCTGACATTAAAAAACAATTAATTAGGCAAACAATTAAGTCAAATTTAATGTCATGTTGTATTGTCTACATGTCTTGACTCACGTACCAACTACGAACCGTATCTGTCAGTTAGAAGTGCCCGTAATTTCGCTCGGGCGTTCCGATCTAGACAGACTGACGACAGACAGAGACAGTGAGTTAAATAAAAGCTTGTAAAAAAATAACAATATGACAGCGTCACAGTAACCCCCACAGTTCCCTTGAGTCACAGGATGTGACATTTGTCTCGGCTCGCCTTGACCTTTCCTGGCCATTTCTTCTCAGGTTGTTCGCCCCAATGACGTCAGTGAGGCGGTCTCTTTTTCAAAGAAGTCTAATTAAATTTTAACGATTTCTTCAAGAAGCAACTCAAGAAAAAAAAAACAAGAAACAAGTCAATTATTCTTGGGATCTAATTTAAAAAGAGGAATTTTTTTAAACGAGCGGGTTTAGTAGCAAAAATTTCGAAATCGTTTTTCGTCCTTTTTTTTTTTACTGAAAGTGATGAACGTCCATTAAGCTTAAAAATTGAATTTTAAAAAAAACTACATTAAACTAAAGCTTGATTTGTGCCGCATAACTTAGTGTGATTAGTGTTTAATTTTAATGTATTTTCCTCTGGTGAAAAACCAATAAATAAAATTTTAAAAAATAAAAAAGTTAGGCTCAGTGACGTCACACCAACAGCCGTCAACTGCCGTGACGTCAAGGCCAGAACAGTTTGTATTTAGAGGGGTAAAATGCCAAATTGTAATCCTCGTGTTTTTGAGTTGAATCGCTTTCTACACGACGTCTTCAAACACACGTGACAGCGACCCGCAAGGGGGCTATTTCTCCACCCTTTGTCCAACATATCCCCCACCCACTGTCGAATATATCCCCCACCCACACTCCAACATTGTTGACAAAAACCTGGGGGGGGGTGATCGGTATTGATAGTGACCACAAGGATGGATACCATTCACAGGAACTTCAAGTGTGTGTGTGGGGTGGGGGGGGGGGGGGGAGGAAGGAAACCATACCGTCAACTAATCATTGAATCAATGATGTTTGTATTAGGGCATGGGCGGTGTATTTTTGTGTCTTTTACTCAAATGGTAGCTCGTGAAGAAATGTAACATTATTTGCAATTAGAACAAAACAAAATCCTTTGGTTAAGTATCGGGTGGTTAGAAGTAGAGAAATAAATAGTGTACTTTAGTGAAGCTAGCGATAGCATGAACTGTAGCTATGTGGAGAACTGAGGGCGGCTAGAAATGTGTGGGTAGGAAAGCTAGAAATTTGTGGGAAGGAGGGACAGAATTGTGAGGGAAGGGCAGCGAGAAATGTGTAACGATAGCTAGAAATGTGTGGCAATGAAGGACAGTTCGAAATGTGTGGGTAGGAAAGACAGCTTGAAGAAAGGACAGCTTGAATTGTAAGGGAAGGAGAGTTAGGAATGTGTGGAAAGTTAAAGACAGCCACAATCATGTGATAAGATACAGACAGCCACAATCATGTGATAAGATAAAGACAGCCGCAATCATGTGTAAAAATAAAGACATCTAGAAATATTATACCGTCAAGGGAACTAATAACCTAAAATAAAAAAATAAAGAAATATACCACATAGCTCAAGATGAAAAAAAAAACCGAACTGACCTAGTACATGACGTGTCTTGAGACGCCGGGGAAGAAGCTAATTAACCAAATAACACAATAAGATAATGTACACGTCCGACCGGCCGATCAATACAACAGCTTTTTTATTTTCTTATAGATGTCTTAACGCCTAAATTGACAATTATTTTTTCTATGGAACTTTCAACTTACAAAGCCACTATTTAGTTTTCTCTAGAACTTTAAGCTTATAAACCCCCTATTTACTTTTCTCTGGAACTTTCAACTTACAAACCCACTATTTAGATTGCTCTAAAACTTTCAACTTACAAAGTCACTATTTAGCTTCTCTAGAACATTCAAGCTTATAAACCCACTATTTACTTTTCTCTAGAACTTTAAACTTAAAAAAGCCACCATTTTGTTGTGTTATTTTTCAAATTACATATCTGCTATTTTAGTTCTTTTTTTTCCTGAGCATAATTCAGCTTACAAACTCAACAGTTTATGTTTTCTAAACTCACCAAACTACCAGTGTATTACTTTTGTTTTAGAGATTTCCCAACATGCAAGTCTTAAGCCTTAAGCTGTGTATGATTTCCGTGTGATCAGAGTTTCTTCCAGGCATCTCCTCGGATGGGCGGAGCCGCCCCCCCCCCCCACGAAGAAAGTCTACCCCCCCCCCCCCCCCGAACGAAATGAAATTTATATAGAAAACATATTTTTAACAGTGTCTCACCCCCCCCCCCCCCCGAAGAAAGTCTACCGCCCCCCCCCCCCCACCCGGAAAATTTCAAGTGCCCCCCCCCCCCTAGGAGAAAAAAGTCTGGAAGAATCACTGCGTGTGATCTATAAACCCCCAAACCTAGCCACAGGACGGAAGACGATGTGCATGCTGTACTGTATGTAAAGGAGGAAGTATTGTGAGCAATCTCTTCTTGACTTTAAGCTCGTCTGGGTGCATCACAATTTTTTTTTTCTTTAATCACTAACATAATCTATAACTTGAGAATCCTTGGGTGATTCAGACACAGTTTCGTAACGATATTGCTTTTTTTTTTTTCATTTTTTTTTTAAATTGCATCGAGAAACCTATCATAAGAATGTAGCTCATTTTTGTTTCGTTAATAGAAAACTTACACAATAAAATTATTTATAACTTGAGAATCCTTGGGTTATAAGATTGCGGTTTCTTCCATTCATTTTTACTTTCTCGTATATACGAAGTATAGAGAAAGTATTGTAATCGTGCACAAAAATCACTTGAAATTTTAACAATTTTCACCGTATTACACCTCAGTCCTTCATCACATCCGAAGTATAGTGGACTTATTTTAATCGGGCAAAAATTATCAATCCAGATTTATCAAAATTAAGAGATTTTATGCGTAATCCAGTCTGAAAAACTGGGCTTTGCAATTCTGTCCGTATGTCTGTGTGTCTGTCTGTCTGTCCGTGGGTAAACACGATAACTTGAGTACTGTTACAGCTAGGTTGATGAAATTTCATATATAAGTATTTTATCAAAATCGTAGATCCGTATCAACTTATGAGCGATTTCCGATAACCGGTAGTGGTACTTTTTCTACTTTGAATTTTTCAAAAGCCTATAACTTGAGTACTATTTCAGATAGATAAATGAAATTTCACATGTAAGTAAAAGATCAAATTCTCTACCTTCTGTTAAATTTTGAGTAATTTCCATTGACCGGAAGTAGTAATTTACGCTACTTCCGATTTCTCAAAAAACAAATGTAAATTTTTAAAGTACTAATAATATTGCGCACTATCATGCACTTTTTTATTTGGCGTTAACTTGGTGTGCAATATTTTTATCTACGAGATTTTATTCTATTTTTAAAACTTTAAGTATTTAAAATGGATTAAAAATCATGTCTATAGCCCGAGTTCCCATCCCTTGTTGTTTTATATAAGAATATTCGAGAAAGTTTAGGGGGGATCACTCCCGGTTTATCTATATCGCATCAAAACACCTATCATAAAAAGTTAGCTCTAATTTTTTGTTTCGTTGTAAACTTACACACAAACATAATCTATAACTTGAGAATCCTTGGGTAATTCAGACACAGTTTCGTAAGGATATTACGGTTTTATTCTTTTTTTTAAATCTTATCGAAATAACCATCATAAAAACTGAGCTCTCGTTCTTGTAGTTCCCATCTACACACTATCATAATCTCTAACTTGAGAATCCTTGCATAATTCAGACACAGTTTCGTAACGAGATTGCAGTTTCTTCTATTTATTTAAGGAAAATAGGATTGCGAACTCGTTTTTTTTTTTTGTTTGTTTACTTTTTTTTAAAGGAACTCGTTTTCCAGAAACCTACGCCGAATTCATTTCAGTTATAATGTCTCGGCATTACGCTCCCCAGGGATTACGAAATAGAAGAAACTCTGATTGTATTGTAGTTGGAATGTAAATAAACAGCTTGCATGAAAATACAGATACTCTTCTTGTTTGTTAAATGCATTTGAGAGCAGTGGTTAAATTAGGATAGCAATCGAAGAACGGAATTAGTTTCAAAACATTTTGGGACTGACACGTTGATGTTTAAAATTCAGATGTTATTTTTTTCTTCTATATATCCTCATATTTTTCCCGTTTATGACCAAGACACATGGAGCAGATGAAGTAGAGTGCATCTGTTTCAGATATATAAGCATTTGAGGAAGTAGTGTGGTCAGCACTATGCACAAACGCCTTTTCTGTCCCTAACGTGAGTTAGGTACCCATCAGAGCTGGGTGGACTCAGGGACGTTTTACGGACTTGAACTGGGGTTCGAACTCGAGACTTTAAGGTTAGGAGTCTACCAATCTACCGCTCGGTCACGCCGTCTTTTTTTCTATATTAGTGTTTTTAAAAGAACTGTATAATAAAGCTTTATATAAAGACGCTATTATATTTCTTTTATATTTCTTTTATTCTGTTCAGCATTAACAGTTAAAGGATTTGGTCTAGACTAGAAAATATACGCTCTAATGGAGGCGAGTTACAATCTTTTAACTACTAAGTACTTCGCTAACAAGCATCAAGCTAGTGACATAACACAACAAGCTACATCACAAAGGCCGAAGATACAACAAAACCTCCTGCCTGTCTACAATCCTTTAACATAAAGCTAGTGACGTAATCACCACAACAATCTACACCACAAAGGACGAGAAAGATACAACTAAACCTCCTGCCTGTCTACAATCCTCTAACATCAAGCTAGTGACATAACACAACAAGCTACATCACAAAGACCGAGAAAGATACAACTAAATCTCATACATTAAAGATCCCAAGCCAATAATTTATTATCTCCCATTGGACTCAAGGACGACACGACTATAAATAAACCCAATCAAGAGGCTTCGGATTTAATTAAGTTGACCTCAAGAAATAAATCCAATCTGCATTTAATTTCGCAATTACTAAAAAAAATAGGATGTCGAGGTAATTTTTACATTAGAAACGAAACACGTTTTATTCTATTTTAAGGTCGTATTTGGATTAACAAGTAGTGTTGTGATTAATTGATTTGTGTACATTTACATCTGAATGAAATAAGGAAACGCAATTTGATGTGCAAATCAAACTATTTAGGTATTTTTAACGCTAATGCAGACCAGAGGATCTAAAAGGTACAGGGACTTAGACTTTTTGCAAGTCATTTTTTGTTTCTACTGAAAGTGATAAGACTTTTTATTGAAAACGTAAGAGAATGAACGAGTGGAGAATGCGTTGAAAGCAAGTCGTGCTATCAGCACTAGTGCATTAAACAAATATGAGAACCGCTGAGTGAAGAGTCAACGAATACCATCTTCCAACCGGCTTTTATGAAACGATGGAGACCACTCGCCTAACACTCCCTTATCCCTGTTCCCATTCCATTACTCTCCGAGTTACCAACACTCCATACTTCAACAAAAAGCGTCTAACGCTCATTCACGTCCAACGCCTATCATTTCTTAAATGTTATTTTTCATTTCATAAACTAAACTAACTTTATTATCTTGGTAGGCGTGGCCTAGAGGTAGAGCGATGGGCTGCTAACCCAAAATTCACGAGTTCAAATCCGTGTTCAAGTCTACCCAGTTCTGATGTGTACCTTACTCCTATTGGAAATAGTAACAGAAACAGATGAGCTCTACTTCATTTGCCCAAAGGACCGTTAAGTTCGAAAGGGAACATTTTAACAAACTTAATGAAAATAATATTTTATCATCAGCAGCGCCGAAAATAGACAACGAAAATAACGAAAACACTAACGACTACGGTACGTTGATTGAAGCCACCAAGAATAAAAACACCATGACTCGATAGGTTCTATAAATAGAAACCGGAAATTATAGTCGACACAAGGTACAACAAAATTATATCGCGGTTGACGGACGGATTAAATATACACATTTCGGTCAAATAGTTTCAGTACATGTGGGTTAGCCGTACCACGTAAGTAGAAATAATCAATAGGATGGCTTTTAATTCTAAATTAGGTTACAGGACCGAGGAAAATAGTACTGAGGGTTTTTTAGTCCCAACCTTTGTCGAACCTACCAGTCTTGAGGCTAGTGATGTATATTTAATGAAAGACTAGGCGGGTTGAAACAGTGCTAATGAAAGAGGTGCTGAAGAGTTAGGTCTACTTTTTAATTCACGCCTGAAAATGTTAACTTGAGAAGATAGGGAAGCGGATACGGGCTGTTGGTTAGTGTGGAGAAGTTTAGCATATTAATTATATGTGTTTTTGTTCCGTAATTATTATTATTATTATAATAAGCATAAAGTTTATTTGATTAGATTTGTATTTTCTTAAAACATTCCATGTTTATTTATTTTAAATGTTGTCTACATGACAAGTATTATCATACTCCTTATAATGATTGTTAGCTACGAATACTCAATAATAAATAAGTAATAAATATATATATATATATATATATATATATATATATATATATATATATATATATATATTAATAATCAATAGATTTTTATACTTTATAAAGATTATATATATAGGAAATATAATTAAAATATGTTAGAGTAAGTATGTATTCTTACTATATGTTGCTATATGAATTATCTGATTAACGAAAAATGTTTGTAATTTATTATCATATAATTATTTCGTTCCAGGTAATCTATACCTGGGAAATTAATATTTTACCTTAATGATTTATATATTTTACTTACTTTTAACAGAAATTAATAAATTTATATTAGTTAATATGTGTACTTTTTCAGCTATATAATACTAGAGATCAATATTTTTATTATATCTATTAGTGCATATTATTTTTTGTTTCGTTGACTAGGTATGTGTAGCAATGTTATTAAACAAATGATGAATAAACCTAATAAGGAAAAACGCAGTGTATTTCTAGTGAAATCGAAATATTAAAAATACAGCCAAGTGAAATAAGAGTTACTAAACGAAACAAACTCTAAGAGATGAGAAAACAGCAGGGTGCATGGGTTACAAAAAACGGAAACACATTAATATACATCAAAATATTAGTAATGTCCTAAGAAATCAGCACAAACAACAGATAAAAGATAAATTTGCTGACAAACAAATAGAATTAAAAATAAAAAATGTGTACAGCATTACATTCAAAAGAAAGCCCGGAGATACATATGCAAAGAAAATTTAATCATGAAAACATTTATTTGCTTTTATAAAATATCCCTTGAATATAGATCTATCCTCTTAAATCATGCACCGGTAACTGATGTTAAAAAATAAATAACAGAATAATTTAGATGTAATAAAGTGAAATTGCATTCCTTGTTGTTGAATATATTTTTATCATCACTAATGAAACTATTGAAACTAAAGTTCAGATTTAATCGGTAAAAACGTGCGTAAATGTATTTAAGGATAAATTATTTGATGAAAACCTTATATATGTCTTAATAGGTTTGTTTTGTTTACTTTCTTATACTTTCAGATATAATACAAAATCTAGGCCGTACTTTAGTCTAAACGGGAGTGTAAGTTGATCTTGACTTGACGATTAGATCCAGTCCTAGTTAAACTAAGAGACATCAGACCTCCTCACAACAGGGTGATGAATATCATAGGGGGGGGGGGGGGGGGGGCGGGGGCGGGTAACAAGAGGCGTAGCAAGGGCGGGGCGGGCGAACCGCACCAAGTGACACCATTGGGGGGGGGGGAGTGACACCATGGCAAAAAACTGCAAAAAGTACAGAAGAAAAATGTTTTTTGCCAGTTCCATTAATGATTAACTAACGTTAAATAGCCTTTAAAGTACAAATCGACAAGTATTACTAGTGGGTGACACCATGACGTAGCCAAGGTAACTATAAACAAAACAATGCTACATCCCACGGTATTAATAACAGACTATAGATAAACATTGGTACTATTAAGTCTGCCGTTATTAAAGCTTATGCACATATGTATACGCGTATGCGGCATATATTAAAATTATAGGCCTACGTAGGCTGACGCAAATATATATATATATATATATATATATATATATATATATATATATATATATATATATATATATATATATATATATATATATATATATATATATATATATATATATATATATATATATATATATATATATATATATATATATATATATATATATATATATATATATATATATATATATATATATATATATATATATATATATAGTTTCTTGGGGGGGTGACACCATGAGGTGCCGCACCGGGTGACACCCGATCTAGCGACGCCACTGGGGGTAAAAGAGGATATAGTCTACGCCTTTTTTCCATAAATTGATTTATAAGTCTTGCGAAATTAATCATGTAGATTATGATGGAAAGAAATCGATCAAGCCATTAAAATATGGGTTTATTTTTCAATTCCGACATCCTGATTATAAGTAGTTGAAAAACGTACAATTGGTGCACTGCCTATTTCGTGTGAATAACGAAGTTAATTACTAATCACGATCCAATTACTTAAAACCACGGCCTTGGCACTCGTGCATTCCTATGTGGTAATGTCTCTATTCTGTTACATTGAAGTTAATGGCAAATCCAAATTACTAAACTTGTATCTACCCTTATTACCTCTGTGGTAGCATTCCTGTGCTTTTACTTTTAATACCTGTTTAGGTTTAAAGATTTTACTTTCATTACTTGTTTAGGTTTAAAGATTTTACTTTCATTACTTGTTTAGGTTTAAAGATTTTACTTTCAATACTTGTTTAGGTTTAAAGAGAAATCATTGTTCTTTTTCTTACATTTCAGTTCACTTTAAAGCATTTAAGTATATGTTTGTTATGGATGTGTGTTTTTTTTCCTACTTTTACCTAGAAACAATAACAAAGATAAAAGTACCAAATGCAATTTTTCAGCTTTAATTGTTCTTGCTCAAATAGATACCTCACACAGCTAAAATATGATTGTAGCTTGAATGCAGTTTCGAGCATTCGTCTTCGTATGAAAAAAAAATTCAACCATTGTGTCAGTTAGCCCTAAATAACATTACCGGAAGATTTTGTTGGTTGCAGTTGTTTTTTTGTTGTTTTTTTTTTGACATTTTTTTCCAAATAAGTAATCACAAACTGGTGAAAAATTACTAACATGAAATGAAAAAATAAGTCAAAGAAAAGTGAAAAATAATACATGTTTCAATTTGTTTTCAAACCAAACAATCAACTGAGGTTAAATTCGATACGCCCGAACCTAAGCCAAACAACACACAACGATCAGCACCTTACAACAACAATCTATTCTGAAGGCAAAATGGAGTGACTTACAGTCCAAAGTTCACACGACCCACACTCTTTGAAAACCTCAAAATACATGTTATATCATGTCGGAACTAAGGTATTAATAGCATTATTAAAAAAAACTGCATAATAATGCATTAAAATTGCCCTACACACAAGAGAAATCATACAGTATGCGTATAAAGCATAACGCCTGTTTAATAGCTATGTTTATTTTAGTGTGGAACTGCATACTGGGTTTTTTTATACACAACAATTACGGATTTTATCATTTCTTATTGTCTGACATTTAAAGTCATTCGTATTACACGGTGGGGTGGAGGAAGAAAGGGGGGGGGGGAGGGGGGGGGTGGATGTTTTTATGAATACATTTCCAGAAAAATGCTTAACGAAATAATTGCTCAATGGAATAATGCGCAATCAAAAATTGCGCTAACAAAAAAAAAAACTCACTAAACATATAGGCCTACAGTTTGATTTGGTCTCATTTCGTGGGGGTGTGGTTTTATTATGCTATATTTTAACTGTGGTTCACTGTGACTTTAAATTATCGATTTAAAACAATATTCAATGCGCACTGCTTTGTAAGCAGCTATCAGTTGAGCAAATTTCCATTTCAAACTTCACCGATTTAAATTACTTGCTGTAATGTTTTCTAAAGTGTTGCTTTTTCTTCTTAACAACAGTGTTCTAGGCCGTGTAAAACAATATGCTGGTTGTAATGATTGATTGTATTATAGCCGAGTTGAATTTACCCCGGTTCAAATTTATGTCTTATTTTCAATCTGAATATTAGTGTTGCTATCAGGAGTACATCCGGTCAGCGGACAAGCCGGGGGGGGGGGGGGGGGGGGGGGTAGGAGGGGTCACTATCGTTCTAGGTAGCGAGTACTCTAGAGTACGTCCGAACGCAAGTCAGGGGCTGGCCGTTATAGAGTTTTAGCTGCCGGCTAGGTCACTCGCAACGCCAAAAACAAAATGAAACAAGAAAACAGGAAATGTATATTTGAAACTTAATAACCTAGGTCAAGGTTAGAAGATTCTCATTACTTTTATAAACATTATGAGAAATCGAAATCGAAACCGGAAATTGTATTTTCTTTTTTCGTTCATACATAAGAGACGGAGGGGGGGGGGGGACCCTGCGAGTGACGTCATGAGGACATATGATTGAACACCGAGGTTTAAATGATGTCTGGGTGTGTGGTAATTACATCGACCTAGGGAACACCGGACATGGGTGCATCGTGGACGGTGGGTGGTCCACGGACAAATGCTGAAAGATAACGTCACAAACAGAGAGAAAGTAGGAGGCACTATTTTCACAGACTAATTTCATTATTTTTATTCAAAGCAGGGGCAAGACATTATAATTAGCTTATTTGTACTCAATATTTTTCATAAAGGACGAGGACGGATGGTCGGGTAAGAAAGCGCACGATTACTAACAAGTCCCGAGTTCGATCCCCGGGTAACTCACTGGAAACAGCAATCATCTAAAAGAGAGAACTACAAAATCGAACTACTTTGATTTTGTAGTTCTGCTTTTTTTTCAGATCGCCGCTAGTAGTGTTAGTTCAAGAAAGGCCGAGTAGGAAGCTTATGCAAAAGGAAAAACAGACTGAAGTCGGAGTCAACGCCATAAGGCGCTTATTGAACATTATACTTCACTACCCTATTAAAAAATTCCCCAAAGCTATTACTAGTAATAATGGAGAAGAGCATGGGGGGAAATGGTACGTGTGTATTGATATACTGTTGGGGAAAATGTTAGATGTGTTTTGATGCACTGTTGAAAGATCATTAGAATATTTTTAAAAAGTAAAGATTCCTCGTTAGACCTAACGATCCATTGGGCAGATGAAGTGGAGTTCATGTTTCTTGACCTCGGCATATAAAATGATAATGTAGTCAGCACTATGCCCAGCCGCCTTTACTTTCCCTAACATGAGTTAGGTACCCATCAGAGTTCCACTAACTTGAACCCGGATTCGATTCGGGTTAGCAGTCTAGCGCTCCACCACTAGGCCACGCCGTCCCACATACAGCTAACCTCTATAACAAGTCTTTTCACGGTACCGCGCACACCAGAATATATTGTGCGCACTAGAGAATGCTCTTTCCACGGAATGTTGAACACATGGGGGTTCGCATTCAACAATGTTCGGTGCTAAACAATAAAACCACACGTGTAACTCATCGACACAGTGGGTGCGCATGGCCGCATTATGGCAATTATGCTAATGAGGGACGGGTTCAATGTATGAGTTATTATTTTTTTTTATTCGCTGGAAAGCCGGTGACATTTTTTTTAATTGCACTTGATATGCAAAAGTAGTAATCCTTATGGATTAGCCGTACCCATAGAAAACTACAGAGTGAATCGTCGATTATTATAATTAAATAATTGTATAATTGTATAATTTAATCCGTAGAGTTAGGCCTGGGTTTACGGTTAGGAAAATGGTTTTTGGGGCTGAAATTGCTATCGATGCTTATCATTGATATTAAACGTGATGATACGTTATGACAGATTATAGTATAGACAGTCATAGACAGTCTAGAGAGAGATGAATTTTACGTTACTGTCACTTTAATAAAAGATAGGTTAGAAATATTTTAGAGTGAGTAGAGTTTAGTCCAGTGCTGTTGTGTCAATTGCGAAAGTGCGTGTCGTGTGTTAACAAGGGTGGAATAAAGTGCTCACACTTTGAAGGCCCGAAACTGGCCGTCTATGGGGAAATAAAATAGAGTTCATCTAGTTATGTGGCCTCGGAACATACAGGAATAATGCAGTGAGCACTATGAACTCCCGTCTTTACTTTCACGAATAGGAGTCAGGTACACATCAGTGCTGGGTGGGCTCAGTATGACTCTAGTCCGGGTTAGCAGTGGTAAGCTCTACATTCAACCACGACATCATGGCTTGTACAGCTTAAAATTATTGATAACACTTATAATATATCTTATGGGGTGAGAACAAGTCCACAAACAATGAAATGTGGAGTTAAAACGGTGTAAATCTGGGGGCGATATATATATATATATATATATATATATATATATATATATATATATATATATATTGTACATGTATATATAGATACACATTATATATACATATGTATAGATCAACATATATACTCATTTATGTATATATAACATATAAATATTATATATATATATATATATATATATATATATATATATATATATATATATATATTGTATATGTATATATAGATACACATTATATATACATATGCATAGATCAACATATATACTTATTTATGTATATATAACATATAAGTATATATTTATATATATATATATATATATATATATATATATATATATATATATATATATATATATATATATATATATATATATAATCAGATGAGCAGCATTAGTGTTTTGCAATACGTTTGATACTTAACCTACTCCACTTTAGTACCAGACAATTCCAACCTGTCTGAATGGCCAGTTGCCCAGACACGGAGCTAATCAAATAAACATGCGCCAGACTGATGTCCGTTAATGGCGGCGAGGCATGTTGTGATTGGCACAGTGTTGGACGAACCCTGGGGCCAGGGTGACATGTACAGCAGGGGTGGGGGGGGGGGGGGGTGGGGGTGGTGGCGATATTACCATGCTGTGAAGACAATGTGGCACAGAGGAATCAATCATAACCTGGAACCCCCAGCGTTGTGTGGACAGGAGAGCACTGCACCACTCATGCAAATGGTGAGTCGCCTCACCCAGGGCTATTGTTCAATGTTTACTTCATCAAACATAAATAAATGAAGTGTACACGTTGTAAAGGTGTTGTTGTCGTGTATGTAGACATATTGTGTGAAGCGGTGCTAACAATCACAGGGGAGTTGTTAAATCAAGTGCTCAACAACCATATATATATATATATATATATATATATATATATATATATATATATATATATATATATATATATATATATATATATATATGTATATATATGTATATATATATATGTATATATGTATATATATATATTTATTTATAAATATATGTATATATATATATATTTATATTTATATATATGTATATATATATATATAGAGAGAGAGAGAGAGAAAGAGAGAGAGAGAGAGAGATGGAAAGCGTATAAAAAATTATCAAAATTTTCATGCCCCCGCTAAATGTGCAATCGATGTTATCTTTTCTGTTAATAATAACTCAAGATACTTTTGTTTCCTTTTTCGTTATTAATTCCTTCAGATAATTGTATCCCATTTCTTTATTTGATGACAAAAACATAACACTTATTTTTTCCCTTTAGATAAACCGTTACGATAATTAGATTCAGAAGAATCAAGAGGAAAAAAAAAAGCTGAAAGTAAAATCAACTAATAGAACGTAAGAGACTGTGAACGATGCTGAAACCTCAAAGTACAAGAATCCTTACCAACGTTTCGCTTGTGATGTCTTCATCCGAGTCGGATTTCACACATGGATTTCTATTTCAGGCGGAAGACCTAGAGGACTTTGACCAAAGTTTTACAGGATAGATGAGACGAGTGGGGGCTGGTATTGTAATGTGAGGAAAGTTTCCTTTCCAGACAAAAGTAATGGGAGTTCAACTGTGGGTTTTTTTTGTTTTTTGTTTTTTTGTTGTTGTTTTTTTTTTGACATAAAAGTATTATGTTAAAAACATATTATTAAGCCATGATATGTTCATTTTTTATTAATTTTTTTTTTTTTTTTTTTTTTTTTTGCCAAGCCGACTTTTTATTTTCCTAACCCGAATCAGGTACTTTTATAACTTAACTCAAGACTTATAGGAGAGAAGAGAGAATTCATGTGCTGAACTGCCCGACCACAAAATACTTTAGATTTCCGGAAAGATGTAATACCAATTTGTGACAAACATATTGGGTTAAAAAGAAGAACAAACATATTATTAAACGATAATAATGTTCATTTTTTTGCCAAGCCGGCTTTTTATTTTCCTAACCGGAATCAGGTACTTAAATAATTGAACTCGAGACTTACATGAGGGGATTCATGTGTTTGATTGCTCGACCACCCAGTACATAAGTTAGCTTTAACGAAAAGATTCAGTACCAACCCAAGCTTGAAACCCGACCCATGAACAATACAGGGAGGTTATCCATCGTTAGAGTTCGATCAGTCTTACACAGAGTTCCTTTGAAGATTTGCTGCAGTGAAAGGAATGAAGACACCCAAAAAATTTATATTGCAAGAATTACAACAACAAAAAACGTATTTTTTTTTTGCCGAATTCGCTTCATTGAAAACATGAAGTTAAAAATTCTATACCTCTATTTTTTTTTAAATAAATAAATAACAAACCTATTTTAAGGAAAAAAAGGTTCTTATTATATTTTTTTAAGGCAGGCTTTGAGAATATAAACATGTGTAGCATGCTTATTGATCAGAGTACAAAAATTAATTTGGAAGTTAATATTAGAAAGAAGACAAATAACTAACAAAAAAAGCATCTTCAATTTGTATGACGTTATTGGGTTAGAAACAAAAAAAAAACTACGAAACATTAATTAAACTATATTGAGGTTTACATTTTGTATGATGTCATTGATTTAGAAACAAAACAAACTACGAAACATTAATTCAACTAAATGGAAATCCACAATTTGTATGATGTCATTGAGTTAGAAACAAACATTAATTCAACTCTATGGAGGTTCACATTTCGCATGATGTCATTGGGTTAGAAACAAAAAAAAACTACGAAACATTCATTCAACTCTATGAAGGTTTATATTTTCATTCCAGGGAACTACGTGGTCGAGCGGGAGAGCCTACGAATGCCAACGCCAAAAACCCCGAGTTTGGACCCCGGAAGATCAGGTTTGTTAGCTGGGGACAGCAGCACACCGAGGAGAAAAAACTCCAAAATCAAATAACTGCTGCTTTGTAGTTTCTTCTTGGATAAAAAAAAAAGGTTATGGAAGCAAATTACGAAAGAAAAAAAGGCTGAAGACTAAGTCAGCGCGACATATAGCACATAACATGTTGACACGTTTCACTTAATTATGTTAAAGATAATTAATTCCAATTTTAATAACGATGAAGAACAAAAAGGGGGAAAATGAAGATTCCAGATTCCAATTTATAAGCTTTCAAAATCAATCACTCTCAAAATTAGTTGAGAGATTTACAGAATCACCGCCTCCTTTTAAATTATGTCACCTAACAACTGTGCGTACTATACGTTAATCCTTTCGAGTTGTTATCTAAGTAATTAGATTTTCAAATTTGAGAAGCCCTGAAGTTAATTTGCAAAAGTACTTTAAAAAGCTGGGTTTAAAAAAACATTTTCTACTGTATGCAGTTTCTTCGAGAACAACCATCAATTACCGGATACGTTTTCCTTAACTCTACTACAACTTCATCAGAAAGGGGGGAAAAATCCTACGTATATGTAGCAGCGAGAAAGCACCAACAAAACATGAACGATATTTACCTGATTCGGTTAAAAAAAAAACGTTACTAAAAAAAATGTTTTGACTCACAACACACACTTTAAAGTAATACGACAAGTGTGTGAGCTTGTGAATCTCTAAGAAGAAAAACGAAACCAACACGGTCGTGTAGTTGTACAAGACTGCTATGGCACTGACTGCCAAACAACACACGCAACATCTCACGTCTGCTGAAGTACTCATCCGTGCCAGTATACTATAAACAAGATCGCATAACGGTAGTCTCACACTGGTGCTGGATCGTCAAACGTGAATATTTTTCATCACTACAAAAGTCTGATTTAAAAAAAAAAAACAAGCATCAATTCACAACACACTGCTGAAGACATCGCAAATACATGTATATATATATATATATATATATGTATATATATATATATATATATGTATGTATATATATATGTATATATATATATATATATGTATATATATATATATATATATATATATATATATATATATATATATATATATATATATATACATATATATATATATATAGTGTTTTGAGAAGCAAGACGACGTATGTATGTAATCAGAGTTTGTTTCAAGCATGTCTTCGGTAGGTGGTGGGTGGAGAGAAGAGGAAGGGTGGTGAGAGAACCCCCCCCCCTCCCTTTCAAATAGAGAATGTATACTTTAACACCCCCCCCCCCCCCCCCTTTTCACATTCCCAGCAACGTAATAGAAAAAAAAAGTATTAATATAAAAACTATACTTTAACCTTAGCCGCGCGCCCCCTCCCCCACCTGGAGAAAAATATCTGAGAGAAAACCAAAAAAACAAAAAAACAATGTATGTTAGTAATCTAAGCCCAGCAAACGTAACCAAAATCAAAGCTTAGTGCTCCTCCACCGTCTGACTTCCCAGCACTCTGCCAGCTGAACATTAAAAAAAAATGTTCTCTCAGCTGTGTGCTACCTTCAAAACCGCACATACGATTACCTATTTACACACACAAAAAAAACTACACAGAAAAAAAAACGTAAGAACATAAAAACGCCAACCAACTGTATCCGTGGTTTTCTTTACATCAGAATCCTATATCTCTCACGGTTAGCAAGAAGCTAAAAATAAGTTGCGATGCACTACAATTTACGCCTGGTGATGCTTGACTACCTCACAGCTTAAGTGGATTCCCTCATATATATATATATATATATATATATATATATATATATATATATATATATATATATATATATATATATATATGTGTGTGTGTGTGTGTATTTCTGTGTGCGTGTATGTGTGTCATCATTATCTTTTCCTGTTCGTGCCCAAGACACATATGGCAGATGAATTAGAGTTCTTTTCTTTTAATTACCTTGGCGTATGAGGAGATGGTGTGCGCGGCCGCCATTGTTACCCTAACGTGATTCCGGTACCCACCAGGGCTGGGCAGACTCAGGGACATCTTGCAATAACGAGTCCAAATCCAGATCTGAACTCGAGATATGCCGACTAGCAGTCGAACGCTCTACCACACTATTCCTACTGTTTGTGTGTGGATATATATATATATATATATATATATATATATATATATATATATACATATATATATATATATATATATATATACATATAGGCCCTACATAGAAAATCTACTTTATTACTTAAAGTTATACTTTAATTCTGATGAAGTTAAACTTTTATTGCGAATGTCCTGATATCCAGGGTTAAGAAAACTGCCCTCTCACACTGAGAAGACATAAAAGAGTAATAATTTAGCAATTCAAAGTAAATAACACACAAAAGTAAATGTCTACAAAAACATAATCAAGAAAGCACCTGTATTAGCTTTTAAAGATTGTGCTTTAAAATTATCTACGTCAAAACATGCCGTTTAAAATTATCTAAAGAAGCAAACGAATGTTTCAGACATAATGCAGTGTACTTGCATTCTTTGTTGTGGAATATTTAAAAGTCTATTTACGAATTATATTAAAGTACAGAACTAATTGATCAATTCTGAATAGATCTTTGTAGTTATTATTCAAACTTTGAATTGAGGGGGAAAAAAATGTATTTCTTTACTTTATCAGTGTTGTGTTAAAGTTAACATGTCGGAAAATAACACCAAGGCCGCACTCTAGTTCTTAATGGAGAGTGCCAGGTCAACTTGACCCAGTCCCACCTGATCAGACGGCAAAAAACAGAAGCGCTAAGTTCAAGATGGGGGAGGGGGGTGGGGGACTAAGCCTCATTGCCAGAAGTGGATTAGTATGTCTCGTCGAAAGGTCAAGACAAAATTTTGAACTCTCGGGAAAAGTGATCAACGCTTTTTGATTTGTCATTTCGACATGTCTCATGCAAGCGGTTTAAAAGAATTTCAGTCGACGTTCTACCTTCGTCTTCTTCGCTCTTGATTGTTATGTTGGGAGGGATTTACCCCAGCATAATTAACATCTAATCTGCGGAAATTTCAGCCTCCGTGAACGGTCTAAACGTCGATATTCGAACTACGGAAATTTGAGTTTCCGTGAACGGCCTAAACGTCGATTCCCGCACAACTGAAATTTCAGCATCAGTGAACGGTCTAAACGTCGATTCCCGAACAACGGAAATTTCAGCCTCGAAGAACGGTCTAAATGTCGATTCTCTAACAAGGGAAATTTCAGCCTCGGAGAGAGTCTAAACGTAATTTCTCGGACAACTGAAATTTCAGCTTCAATGAACGCCATAAACGTCGATTCACGCAAAACGGAAATTTCAGCTTCCGTGAACGATCCAAACATCAATTCTCGGACAACGGAAATTTCAGCTTCCGTGAACGGTCCAAATTTTAAAATCGGTTACCCGAAATTTCAGCCCATCACCACAATGTATACAGTGTAATTCCACAAACCGGTCTTTCTCTGCTACAACGGAGAGATGAAATCTAAAAGTTCCAGGTGCGTCTTAACAGCGTGAAAAAAATTAGGAAATCACACTACTGACGATCGCATTGACCTCCACGCAGACACCTTTTTATGGAAGTATTGTTTGGATTTTATTGTTCCGTTCAAAATACAAATATTTTTAAGCACTACATAAAAAAAGCTAACGAATGTAATAGTTTTGAAGAAAACGTGCTGGCAGCTAATATCGATCCAATAATTGAGAGAAGATTCCAAGCTTTAAAACTTAATCGAAAACATCAATTTTTTTGTGTGTTTGCCGTACAACAGGAAAACATTCATTTTTATACGTAAAGGGCATTAAGTGAAACTCTAAAGACGATGTAAATATAAACAAGTTTTTTTTTAAAGCGGTTTATTTATTTCTAAAACGAATTATATTAAAATCTACAGATTATTTTCTGAGATGTATAATGGCCATTGGTTAGAGCAATGTTCCCTCTTAGCGGAGTAGTTTAAAACCTGCCGCGCCGTTTATAAGAGGAGACAACCTAGTCCTATTTGTATTTAGGGACAAATTGGTTACGTTTGTAATTGGAGATAACGTTTTCCATTAGTAAGGGGAGACTACTTCGTTTGATTTATAAGATCACAACTTAGTTTTTCTTGAAGGCGAACAAATATGTCATATTTATGAGAGGTGGTGTCTTCTAGTCCTTTAGGTAGAATATTATATATATATATATATATATATATATATATATATATATATATATATATATATATATATATATATATATTTATATATATATATATATATCAATACATATATATGTTTAAAGAAAGTGTCACGCTTTACAAATATATATATATATATATATATATATATATATATATATATATATATATATACATATAAATATATATATACATATATATATATATATATACATATATATATATATATGTATTTATATATATATATATATATATATATATATATATATATATATATATATATATATATATATATATATATATATATATATGTATATATATATATATATATATATGTATATATATATATATATATATATATATATATATATATATATATATTTATATGTTTATATATATATATATATATATTTGTAAATATATATATATATATATATATATATATATATATATATATATATATATATATATATATATATATATATATATGTAAAGCGTGACACTTTCTTTTGTTGTATGTAAGCATTATGGTTCTTTTAGTATGCGTAGACATCTTTAGTTTCATTCGAAATGGGAGACAACCTCAGCCTCTACAGAAGCTGGTGAATTCGAATGTGTACTGTTAGGCCATTTGCTCTTTTATTCCAAGACAAATTCATTCCTTTTAGTGTACATTCCTACAATATGAGAGGCCTTCTAGACAAGTTAAATAAACAACAACAAAAATGGAAGGAAAAACAAAAATTAAAAACTTAAGCATGAGAATGGATTAATATGTTGAGAACAGACAACTGTCTGATAAACTACACAAAGAAGAGAGGGGGGGAGAGAAATCAAAAGTGCATTTTCAGCAGAAGTTATACAACTGCCGAGTGCGCTCTGGCCAGTCACCAAATCAACAAGTCTCAAGGCCATCTAACTAGGTCACGGTGTACGCGGCATACCGTTCATTCAATCGGTGGCTATTTCTGGGGTGAACGAGGTTTTGGGGGGGGGGGGGGTTATTGGGCGCGGGGGGCATTTCAACTGCGATAGGCCACAAGCTCAAACGGTGCAAAAATTGCCGCTTATCTAAAATTAAAAAAAAAATTATTTTAAATACTAATTTAAGTTAATTGCTTTAAATATAACCATCAAGCAAAGGCATAAAGTATTCGATACTGCTTTAAACTTTAATTATCTTTTAAAAAGTCGTATCGAGGTTGCGTTGTTGTTAGCATCATTACCCTAACACAAACCCTGGCATCACTGCTGGTTTATCCCTGACTCAAGCACCCACATCAAGTCTAAACCTAACCATTACTTCAACAACGATACCGGTGTTGAAACAATAATCGATTCGATACTGCATTATCCTAAAAGCCAGATTAAAAGTACCAAAGTATTCTTATGAGGTGGGGTAATTACGTCCTTGAAAAAATGTCTTACTTTTTTTTCGGGGGGGGGGGGGAGGAGGAGGAGGAGGAGGGAGAGTGAAGGGTGCGCATATGTCCTTGAAACTTTCAATGATGAAGAGGCTGGATAATATGTCCTTGAAATTTTCTTATATGTTGAGGGTGTAAAAAAGTTCCCTTTTCAAGCCTGACGGTTCACTTGTTTCTGCGACCTCGGCATATGAAGAGACAGTGTGGTCATCACTATGCCCAGCCGGTTGAGGGTGTATGTTTCCTTCAATTTCCAATAATAGGGGAATCGTAGACGTCCTTGAAATATTCTTACTTGGGGGGTGGGGAAGAGGGGGGTAGTAATGTGTCATTGAATACTTCTTTCATAAGGGGTAGAGTGGAATTGTTCTTTAATTAATTAGGGGCTGCATAAGTCATGGAAATTATATATTATGTGGGGGGGGGGGGTGTAATCTGTCCTTAAAATGTTCTTAAATAGGGGGGGGGGGCATGTCCTTGAAATTTTCTTAAATTGAGGGGGGGGGGGGGCATGTCACTGAAATGTTCTTTAAATGAGGTGTATTTGTCCTTGAAATGTTCTTATACAGAAAGTGCATATGGCCTTGAATTATTTTTTAACTGACTCATAAGAACCACAGGACACAGGTAATGAGCAATTTGTTATTATCTCGCTCTCTTGTTCTCATTAGCACCACCAAAGTGGGGGGATTTAATTAGTCTGAACAGCGCCCATGTTTAAAAAAAAAACTCGTCTACCAGGCCCCCACACAGCACGCCACAACAACTGCTCTACATTCCGGCCAAAAGTACGTCTGTAACGTTGTCAAAGCCTGATGGACTATTTACCCCCCCCTCCCCGACCCCTACCAACACTTCGAAGGCCAACTTAATTATCCTCTTTATGAACAGACATGGTCATAAAGGTTCGAGATACTAAACAGTTCTTCATAATCTCGTGTAAGATGGGTGTAGTCGTCGTGTCTTTTTTATAGAACAATTTCTTCTGAAATTTCACAGAATCCATACAAATTTAAATAACTGTTTTCTGAAGCAATGCAACTGGGGTTTCGACAATAGGTCTTCATGAATATGTTCAACAAAATATTATTTCGTTAACACTTCAATATAAACAAGAAAAATATTATTTATACATAATTTTAGTAAAAAAAAACACTGAGATTAAATATTCAAAAAACAAAACAAAACAAAAAACAGGAAGTGAATTTATTTTTTTTTTAAATTAAAAAAGGAAAACTGAGAAAGTAATCTTGTTTGTTCAGACTTGCACAATAAAACAGGACATATAATCTATATAATCTACGATACATAGCAAAAACCTGAATGCAATTATTTTGAGAGATACACCATTTTATCAAACTACCCGGTGAGCGTTCATGAGATATAAGGAAAAATGAAGGAAATGTAATGACACTCTTCATGATAACATTCAAATTACATCTTCACGTTTATATTCAAATATATTATTCGTTTCAATATGGAAAACTTTTTAATGGATTTTTTTTTTTATTTTTCTTATTCGACTGCTTGTGGATACTGCGCTATTTGTTTATTTATTCTTTCAGTCTGGTACAGGAATAAATGAGGTTTTGCGACCAGCTTGCTAGTCAAACACAGTGCATATAAGGAGATAGAATCCAAAACTAGTATTACCAACTTAACTGAAGCGACATTTGTATCAGAGTTTCATCAATGAGTACCAATCGTGTATTTTTAGACGCGCAAACCGCTTACTTCCGCTGGGGCGCCGCCCCTCTGGTGTGTAATTTATTTTTTTCAATGGGAGAAACGTTCCCTGGAGTATACTTAACAACCTTCCTAATGTCCATGGTGATAGGATGAATGGTGTCCATTTTCGAACTTGACGGTCCATGGGACAAGGGAAGTAGAGTTTACCTGTTTCTGTGACCTCGGATTGTGAAGAGAAAGTATGGTCAGCACTACGCAGTGCCGTCTTTATTTTCCCTAACTTGAGATAGGTACTCATCAGAGCTGGGTGGACTCAGGGACGTTCTATTGACTTGAATCCGGATTCGAACTCGAGGCTATCGGGTGAGCAGTCTAGCGCAGTAGGCTAGGCCACGCATATATATATACACATACATATATGTGTGTGTGAGTGTGTGTTATATACGTCAATACAATACATTAAAATTGCAGTTCCTGTAATTGCACTGTCTAAAGTGTGACCGCATACACACTTCGGCGAAAAAAAAAGATTCGTAGCCCGAGGTCAGAATTACTTACTCAAATGTACAGAAAATCAATGTTGTTATTAGCAGGTAAGTTGGTTCTTTATCTGTGTAAACTTTAGAAATCAGAACTTTAAAAAAAAAAAAAAGTTCGTAGCCCGAGGTTCGATCTACTGGCTCAAATATATCTAAAATCAATTCGTCTATTATCATATTAGTTAGTTAATCTCTAAAAAACTGTAGCAACCAGAATTTAAAAGAAGAAAAAAATTGTCCGTACCCCCGGGTTCAAAATACTGGCTTTTACTTATCGGAAATCGATGTGACGACTCTTATATAAGCTACTGTTCTTTACAGAAACCAAAATATGGTTTTTAAAAAATGAGAGGCCCCTGAAGGGAAAAAAATCTTTGGGAGATGATTATATTAATGCCGCTAGGGGGCTCTATTGGTTCCTTTTTTTTTTAACGCTTCGCTTTCAATTTACAGACAGGATACCCAATCGAGCAAATTCTAGTTTCCATTTTCAGTGTTCATTATATTTTAAAATGCATTTTGATTAAATTTAAAAAGAACGGCGGAGCTATTTTGTAACTCAGCTAATTTGGGTCAAGGTCACACGTTTTCGAATAATCTCTAGACAATTCTGAAGACGAGAACCGGAAACTGTGTTTTCTATTTCAATTTGTTTAGAGAGTGTTGTATATGTTGCAAGTGACGTCATGTGGACATAGAACCTGGTAGAGAGGGTAACGGCTGTCTGGAAGGTCTGATGTACCGTGCGTTAATTACATCAGCTTGAGGGAGACCGGACATCCGTGCTTAGAAGACGGTGGGTGGTCCACGGACGCCTCTTTGGGGATACTGTCACAGCCACACCAGAGGACACAACAGGCAGACCATTGACTCGGTTAAACAATATGTCCCTCAAAAGTAAAGTTTTGAAATGACGTGAAAGACGAGACAATAATTATATGAAAGTTTTGGTAAAATATTTGTACAAAGTATTTTTTTTTCTTTAATAGATCTACATCTTTATAGCAATGAACAGAAAATAAAAACGTAAAACATTGTACAGATGACAATCTGTATAGGACGGTCGAGTGATAAAGTACACATTTGTTAACCCAAAAGGCCCTGGGTTCCTTTCTGAAGCCGAGTCCCTATGACGAATAAGGGAGGGCAAAGACAGCTTGGGGAAATAACTAACCACACAACATATGCACGTACTCAATATTTTTTTAGGTTCATGTTATACTTAAGTAAGAGCATTTTATCAAATTCAGAAATGAACATTTAGATAAAACTCAACTTTGAGATTTTTAAATTTTATTTGAGGAAATAACTTCAAGACTTGAACTTCAAGTATCAGACAGTTATCTGGCTTTCACGTCGGTTAATTGATAGCAGTTGTCTTTGAGAACCCTCGCACACACGTACACATTTCGACCCTGAGAAACACAGAGAACCACGCACTTTCTTCGGCACTGACGTCACGCAGCTACGCTTTGAGTGAGCTATAAAACAAATGAAATCATCATAAAGCGAATAAGAACCTATTAACATTAGTAGTGACGACAGCAACAAGCAAAAAATCAGTAGTGTTATTTTTATTTCAATGGGGAGAGGCAGAGAGGAGGGGAGGAAGGAGAGATAGGGAGGTGGTGAGGGAGTAACAGGACGAACAAAGGACAGATGAAGAGTTAGGGAGGGAGGACAGATAGGGAGGTGGTGAGGGAGTAACAGGACGAACAAAGGGCAGATGAAGAGTTGGGGAGGGAGGACAGATAGGGAGGTGGTGAGGGAGTAAGAGGACGAACAAAGGACAGATGAAGAGTTAGGGAGGGAGGACAGATAGGGAGGTGGTGAGGGAGTAAGAGGACGAACAAAGGACAGATGAAGAGTTAGGGAGGGAGGACAGATAGGGAGGTGGTGAGGGAGTAACAGGACGAACAAAGGGCAGATGAAGAGTTGGGGAGGGAGGACAGATAGGGAGGTGGTGAGGGAGTAAGAGGACGAACAAAGGACAGATGAAGAGTTAGGGAGGGAGGACAGATAGGGAGGTGGTGAGGGAGTAAGAGGACGAACAAAGGACAGATGAAGAGTTAGGGAGGGAGGACATATAGGGAGGTGGTGAGGGAGTAAGAGGACGAACAAAGGACAGATGAAGAGTTAGGGAGGGAGGACAGATAGGGAGGTGGTGAGGGAGTAAGAGGACGAACAAAGGACAGATGAAGAGTTAGGGAGGGAGGACATATAGGGAAGTGATGAGGGAGTAAGAGGACGAACAAAGGACAGATGAAGAGTTAGGGAGGGAGGACAGATAGGGAGGTGGTGAGGGAGTAAGAGGACGAACAAAGGACAGATGAAGAGTTAGGAAGGGAGGACAGATAGGGAGGTGGTGAGGGAGTAAGAGGACGAGCAAAGGACAGATGAAGAGTTAGGGAGGGAGGACAGATAGGGAGGTGGTGAGGGAGTAAGAGGACGAACAAAGGACAGATGAAGAGTTAGGGAGGGAGGACAGATAGGGAGGTGGTGAGGGAGTAAGAGGACGAACAAAGGACAGATGAAGAGTTAGGGAGGGAGGAGAGATAGGGAGGTGGTGAGGGAGTAAGAGGACGAACAAAGGACAGATGAAGAGTTAGGGAGGGAGGACAGATAGGGAGGTGGTGAGGGAGTAAGAGGGCGAACAAAGGACAGATGAAGAGTGAGAAAAAGAGAGAGAAAAAGAGCATACGCCAATGAGATTACCAATAATCATTTTTAGAGGGGAAAAAACGATTTTTTTTTGTTACGTGAACCGACGTAACAATGGACACAAGGAGATGACGAGAATGTTTTGAAATCCCTTTTGGAAACATTTTAAAAAATTAATACATTAAGAAACAATTATGAAAAAGCTACAAATGTAGAGAACGTGAAACTAATGTGAGAGTATTCAAGGCTAGATTTTTTATTTATTTTCGTCTAGCCTAAATTATAACCTGTATTTTCACTTTCGTAAGACAAACATGGATTGTACACAAACTATGTGATCCATCTCCTAAAAATCCGTCTTCATAGCTATTTCTATTCAAAACTTTGCCGATACAAGTTTTAAATAAAATTATACTTTTTTAAAAAAAAATACACATGGCCTAGTTATACCTGTTATATGTACATTTTAAGTGAAAAAAAATTAAAACAACCAATTCGTTTTTGGCTTTTTTATTTTTGTTTAGTTAAATAAAAACATCAAATATATCGAATTTCTAGTAAATCCTACAAAAGCCACACAGATTTTTATAACCGCATTTTAATTATTTTAATAACATCGTACGTGATTTAAAAAAAAATATTTAATAGGTCTCTCGGATAATTTTGAGGCTATTCTCGTAGGTCTCCATTAAAACTTTTAAAAGGAAAGCGAGAAAATGTCTAAGCTTAAAAAGTTAAAAGGTGTTTCGCAATGTTTCGTTAGGAGCGAGAGAACTACAGCGATCTGTCTATGCTGTGGTCTGGTGTAAACCTCACCCACACAGAGCAAAAGTAACGGCTGGGTATTGTGTGAGTGGATTTTTTAAAGTTGTATTTGGGTTATGAAAATACCATGTTGAATATGTATGTGGAGTGGGTGTAATTTATGTAACTTTGTGTGGGTTGTGTATCTAGTAAGTGGGTTATGGGTTATGAAAATAACATGTAGGATACAGAGGCGTCGCGACCCTTCCCGGCGCCCGGGGACAAACTTTCAATTTGGCGCCCCCCCCCCTCATGTATATTTTATATTTATAATGCAAAACTGCACCTAAAATGAGCTTTTAATTTTTTCCAACCCATTTTGGCGCCCCCTAGGGTTGGCGCCCGGGGACATATGTACCCCCCCCCCCCCGCTACGCTTCTGGTAGGGATGTAGTTTATGTAACTAACTGTGTGTGGGTTGTGTATCTAGTATGTGGGTTATGTAAAAGGAATGTTTATGAAATTCGTAAAAAAAATTGTATATTCTGTGCAGCTAAAATATGTACAAGTAATGTAACTAATAGCACGCTGATTACGAAACAAGTAAGTTTTGTAAAGGACTCCTATATATCCCTAGAACTAGACTGTTTTTACACCACTTTTTAAACATGTTTACAGGGCTTTAAAGTTGTGTTTAACTTAATATAGATAAGCACTTGGTGAGATTAAAGTGTTGATTAATAATGGCGAGAGATATTTCCACGAATGTAAGATACATGGTACTTTGGTGGATTTAGAACACAACGGTGTATAAATCTAGAAAAAAACATTTTAAAAATGGAGTTAGAAGAATCTGATTCTAGGGAAGCAATATGTAACGGGTATATGTGTATGTCATGTAACTAGTAAATCTGTATTAAACCATAAAGTGTGTGTATTAACCATTATGTATGTATCTACCAGGTTTATATCTAGATTGAGGTTTCTAAAAAAAGGAGACAAAAAAGCTGCAATATTTAATATGAAAACAGAACCATGAAGCCTAAACACAGAGCAGTTGTTTTGATGTTCTTTATAAATTTCACAGAGACCAGTGCAGGGCCTGGCCGGGACGGCTAGTTCTTTATAAATTTCATAGAGGCCAGTGCAGGGTCTGGCCGGGACGGCTAGTTCTTTATAAATTTCATAGAGGCCAGTGCAGGGCCTGGCCGGGGCGGCTAGTTCTTTATAAATTTCACAGAGGCCAGTGCAGGGCCTGGCCGGGACGGCTAGTTCTTTATAAATTTACTAAACATAAAATTATTTAGATGTTAAATTTAACGTAACAACAACCACATGGACACACCCCCTCCTCCAACCACACGCCCCCATAAAGGTCCAACTTTTTTGGACCCCGCCCCTTCACCACATGTGTATACGTTATAAATACAAGGTATATGACACTACAATATATCTATGTCAGATAGAATCAAGTTATTGCAGAAGAAGCTCTCTGCTGTTGTTGTCTTTCGTTTCGTAAGATTAACACACCAAGTTTAGACACAACTCGTTTCAGATCAAGTGTGTGGGTTTCTTTTTGATCCGTCTAGCCATTAGCGCCTAACGCAAGGGCACACGGAGCAATAAAGAGCAACGTTCACACTTGAGAACGTCCGAACAAGCAGTAAGTCCCCTTGGCTAAGACACACTCGAGCGATTCAGAACCGCAGGGTAATATCCGTTTGAATGAGTTGTCGAACTTGGGGAAAATAGTTCACATAAAAAATTCGGGGAGGGGGGTTGAGAATGAGAATTTTAAAAATAAGAATTTAAAAAAAGACTAGAGCCTACGCGTGTAGTTTAGCGACACGGGCGTGTTACGCTTGGCTGAACATGACTTATAGAGGAGGTGGTACTAAAAAGAAAAGATCTACCTGTATTTTTTTGTGTAAGGCTGTGATATATGTTTGGTTAGCGCTCTATGTGTACTGTTGGTTTGTTTAGCCATTAGCGGTTACCGGCACAATCGTGCAGGTGAAAAAGTTTGAAACTAAAATATTTTTTTTAACCCTGAGATTAAAATCTAGGTTTAGGATTAGGCTTTGGAGTAGATGCAGGTCATATAATTGGGTGCCCTGTCAAAACGGCCCGGGACAAATCGGCCCCGTCAAAACGGCCCCGTTAATACGACCCCGTCAAATCGACTCCCGACAAACCGACCCCGTCAAAATAGCCCCGTCAAAAGGGCCCCGACTTATTGGCTCCCGTCAAATGGGCTCCCGTCATATTGACTTGCGACTTATAGGCTCCCGACAAATGGGCTCCCGATATTTAGGCTCCCGACAAATGGACTCCCGACATATTAACCCCTGACAAATAGGCTCAGGACATATTGGCTCCCGACAAAGCGGCTCCCGACATATTGGCTCCCGACATAAGGGCTCAAGACAAATGGGCTCCCGGCAAATGGGCTCACGACATTTTGGCTACCGACAAATGGGCTCCCGACATATTGGCTCCCGGCAATCGGGCTCCCGACATATTGGCTTTTGACAAAATGACTCCCGACATATTGGCTCCAGAAAAATGAATGATGTGACCACTATTGGCATAAAAGTAACCATTGTGTCCTACCTCCAATACCACCATAACCTCTTTTTAATGCCCGAATGAAATTATTTTTTTCATGAACCAACATTAATTCACAAACAAATCGAGCCCTTAACAGCTAAATTCCACCAATTCTAAAGTTTTGATAATGTTTAATTTACAACAGAAAAGATCTGTTGCTTAAAAGCGAGCACAGAAGTGTAAATGTATGATATACATGATGTTAACATGATAACAGCATTTTGTTTTGATAACCTACAAGCACAGTGGCGTAGCGAGGTCGGGTGTCACCCGGTGCGGCACTTAATGGTGTCACCCCCCCCCCCCCCAGAGGCGTTGCGACCCTTCCCGGGGACAAATTTTCAAGTTTTCGATTTGCACCCCCCCCCCCAAATTTTCGATTTGCACCCCCACCCCCTCAACTTTTTCTCTATATATTTTGCTATTTCTTGCCTTGGTGTCACCCCCCCTAAATGGTGTCACCCGGTGCGGTCCGCACCCCCCCCCCCCCGCCCCCCCCCCCCCCCCCCGCCCCCCCCCCTCGCTACGCCACTGTACAAGCATGCTGCAGTTAGGAAGGTACAGCGTGGACCCTTCTCCCCACACAATGAGTTGGAACAGCCTATAACCGACTCAATTACGGATGTCATAGATAGATGACCCTTAAATTAAAACATACTATATTTTATAATAGATAAACTAATATAAAAATAAGGCCTGCCGAACAAGAGATGCATACGTTGTATTACATAAGAGTGTTGGATAAGCTAACTCTAAAGAATATTGATGAAGGGGTCCCACTGGCAGATGTCATATTCAATGAGACCGCTTTGCCGGGAGACTTAGTCTCTACAGAAACGATATTGTCAGTGCAGTGGCGTAGCTAGGATTTTTGGGCCCCTATGCAAAAATTATCAGTGGGCCCCTTCGTCAGCCGTTAGGCCAGTGGCGTCGCTAGGTCGGGTCTCACCCGGTGCGGCACTTCGTATTGTCACCCCCTCCCAGGAAACAAAGCATATATATATATATATGTATATATATATATATATATATATATATATATATATATATATATATATATATATATATATATATGTGTGTGTGTGTGTGTGTGTGTGTGTGTCGGCCTACATAGGCCTAAAATTTATATATATGCCACATACTGGTACACGTACGTGTTTAAGCTTTAATCACTGCTGACTTAATAGTAACGATGTTTATCTACAGTCTGTTTATAATACAGTTGGATGTAGCATTGTTTTCTTTATAGTTTACGTTTACGTCGTGGTGTCACACCCCCCCCCTACTTGATATAATTTTCGATTCGTACTTAGAAGACTATTTAACTTTAACTAATGGATCTGGAAAATGGCATTTCATTCTATAAATTTTACAATTTTTTGCCTTTGGTGTCACCCCCCCCCCCTAAATGGTGTCACCCGTTGCGGTCCGCACCCCCCACCTCGCCTTCGCTACGCCTCTGCGTTAGGCTACAGAGGAGTTAAACGAAGAGATCAACTTCTACTTACGATGGATATTTTTTAATATATAAATATTCTGAAGGCAACATTTTGTATTTATATGTCCTGATTTTGTATTTATACTATATTATAATGCTTGCCTACTACTGCTAAAAAGTTTATTTATAGGCTGATTCTCTCAATGTCTTGCACGACAAAGTGATATAGCCTGTAGTGTTATTATAACGATTGGGCTCTGTTTGACCCACAAACACTGAATCCCACTGCCGAAAAGGTGGGGGGGGGGGGGGGGCTTTTTGGAACTTTTAACCTTTTTCTTTTTTAAAATTATTTATATGTAACAAAAATTAAAATTCCATTGTAAAAATTTTAATTTTTTATGAGGGAAAAGGGCCCCTATGTGCCTTGGGCCCATATGCCTTGCTTACGCTAGCTTTACGGTAGCTACGCCACTGTGTCAGTGGTCCTTTTGTCTGGAGCCAAATTGACAGGAGCCTTTTTGTCGGGAGCCAAAATGACGCTAGCCTATTTGTCGGGAGTCGTAATGACGGGGGCCGTTTTGTGGAGAAACTAAATGGCGGGAGCCTATTTGTCGGGAGTCGTAAAGACGGGGGCCGTTTTGTGGAAAAAACTAAATGACGGGAGACTATATGTCGGGAGCCAAAATGACGGGAGCCTATTTGTCAGGAGCCTTATTGACTGGAGCCCTTTTGTCGGGAGCCTATATAACGGGAGCCTATTTGTCGGTAGCCTAAATGACGGGAGCCTATTTGTCGGGAGCCTATATGACGGGGGTCCATATGTCGCTGGCCCTTTTGACGGGGCCGATTTGACGGGGTCGTTTTGACGGGGTCGTTTTGTCGGGGTCGTTTTGACGGGGCCGTTTCGTCATTGGCCGAATTGACGCCGCACGTATAATTGGGATCAGGGATAATGTTCAAAAAAAAAAAATAACGGGTCAGGCCGAGATTAGGGTTAGGATTACAACATTTTCAAAACTGATCTGACCTCCTGCAGATTTTTCCCCTAGCACACACAGAAACATTCACCCAAATCAGTAGCGTAGCGAGGGGGGGGGGGGGGCGGGGGACACACACATGTCCCCGGGCGCCGACCTTAGGGGGCGCCAAAATGGGTTGTAAAAATAAATTGAAAGGTTGAGGGGGGGTGCAAATCAAAAGTTTGAGGGGGGTGCAAATCGAAATCTTGAGGAGGGGGGGTGCAAATCGAAATCTTGAGGGGGGGGTGCAAATCGAAAAGTTTGTCCCCGGGCACCGGGAAGGGTCGTTACGCCTCTGACCCAAATGTGTCTTATATATTTGGTAGAGAGTTACGGTCAGTTAACGCTTTAACCTCAGCATATCACAATGGGGGATTGGGGGGGGGGGGGGAAAGGTTATGTCCAAGAGGCCTTGGACATTTTAAAAGGGGCCCCCAACCCAACCCTAAATTAAAAAATTTTATTCTGCATTTTTATTCACCATCAGTCTGCATTGTACGCCTTGGTATGAAGCAATGGAAATTGTAAAATAGAGAAATACCAACCAAATTATTTCTTCAAAAAAAAATAAATCAAAACACTAATAGGATTATTACAGCACCGTTCCTGAAGGGATCTATCTCGGTAGACCGGCGGGTCTGTCAACTACTAGACGGGTGGGAGGGGGGGGGGGGGAATCGGCAGAATAACTGACTATCATATCGAGAATCTAGCTAGGTTAGCAATTTTAATTAAAGCTATAAAAAAGCATTCCTTTCGATTCCGGCCACACTAATTGCAACCCGACTACCCCTTCCAGTGGCGTAGCCAGGATCGTCTCAAGGGGGGGGGGGTTCCAATTTTTACCCGGGGACAAACTTTCGATTTGCACCCCCCCCCCCCCTCAAACTTTCGATTTGCACCCCCCCCCCCCTCAAACTTTCGATTTGCACCCCCCCTCATACTTTTTATATATATACCGAGGGGTCTATGGGGGGGGTTATGACCCCCCCTGCCTACGCCACTGACCCCTTCCCTTAACTATGGTATTTCAACAATTCTCCAACCACTGCTACATACATTAGTCGTGACTATCAAATCCCTAATTTTTTTTACCAAATCGCGAAGTAAAAAAACACATTCAGATGATATCGTGTGGTAAACAACACACTTGTTTTCTTTTTTGTATCAACTGGCGCACCTAAAAATTCCTTCCCAGTGCTCGTGTAAATGCTAAACATTATTTTGTAACGAGTCCTTCAAAAGAATGAATTAAACCAGGGGTCTCCAAACCACGGCCCGCGGCGATCTTTTTGTCCACGGAAAAACGTTTGTTGGTGATGGCTGAGGAACTTTGCGCAGAAAAATCAAAGTCATGCCTGGAAGAAACTGGCCCCAGAACTGAACATTGATAGTTGAAGGGGCCCTCGGACTTAAAAGTTTGGAGACCCCTGAATTAAACTGACTGAAGCAGCAACTTGCGGTATTATGCGTTATTAGATCGTGCTCAGAAGGTGATAGGGTGTGGTTTGTGGGTGGTACAAAGCTATGTTATAAAACAAAGCCTTTGATTTTGTTTGTTCAAATTTTTTTGCAACCATCAGTGGTGTAGCGAGGTCGGGTATCACCCGGTGCGGCACTTAATGGTGTCACCCCCCCCCCCCCCAGAGGCGTAGCGACACTTCCCGGGGACAAACTTTCAATTTACAATTTGCACCCCCGCCCCCTCAAACTTTCGATTTACGCCCCCCACCCACCTCAAACTTTTGATTTGCACCTCTGAAAACAATATTTATCATTTTTCACTATATATTTTGCTATTTTTTACCTTGGTGTCACCCCCCTAAATGGTGTCGCCCGGTGCGGTCCTCACCCCCGCCCCTCGCTACGCCTCTGGTAACCATTCATCTATAAAGGAGGTAGGGTGTGGTTTGTGGTTGGGGGTACAAGGCTATGTTACAAAACAAAGCCTTTGATTTTGTTTGTTTCAAATTTGTGAGGAACCATTCATCTAGAAATAATAAAGGTGGTAGGATGTGGTTTGTGGTTGGGGTACAAGGCTATGTTACAAAACAAAGACTTAGATTTTGTTTGTTTCAAATTTGTGTGCAACCATTCATCTATAAAGGTGGTAGGATGTGGTTTGTGGTTGGGGTACAAGGCTATGTTACAAAACAAAGACTTAGATTTTGTTTGTTTCAAATTTGTGTGCAACCATTCATCTATAAAGGTGGTAGGATGTGGTTTGTGGTAAGAGGCTATGTTACAAAACAAAGACTTTGATTTTGTTTGTTTCAAATTTGTGTGCAACCATTCATGTATAGAAGGTGGAATAAGCTGACACAACTAGGTAACAGGTTATTTATTATGAACAAAATATAAGTCTCTGCTAATCTTTCAAATGGAAGACATAACAGGCGGATTATCATTTAAGTTTAAAATAACAGGGTTTTTTTTTGGTAATAACTAGGCTAGTTCAAGTGTAACATAATGTGTGTATAATCCATTTTTAAGCGTGGATTAGTGACACATTCAAGACAAAGTATTCTATGGGATTAAGCTTGTTATTTTTAATCTATGGATGCAACCGTTGTTTTTTTTTTGTAGTAAATAAAAATGTAAAAGGATAATGAGTTTTAAAAAGATTGGATGTGAATTTTAAGTATAATTAGGACTGAAGTTAAATGTGTATCTAAAGTAGGCTAATTATACACATAATTAGTGAAGTTGGGTTTACAAGAGGGTGACAAAGGGGAGGGGTAGGGAAGACATTTCTTTTAAACCACCAGACCTCAGCTGTACCCCCCCCCCCTTCCCTTACTCTAAACCTTCTACCATGTAGGTAAAACTATATTTGTAAGCTACTACATGATTGGTGTACTCCATAGAACTTTCAGCAATTCAACTAAATATATACTGCTGTAGAATTTATTCAACAACATCAACAATACAAAATATATAAAGAGAAAAAGTCTAGACTACTTGTCAGATGATAGCTGGTCATGATTTCTCTTTATTTATATTTAGAAAGGTAAGAAAAGCAACAGAAAAATAACACATGTTTTACCAACATGCCATAAAAAAAAAAACTATGCCGCATGTGAATTGTTTTGTGTTCATATTTATACAAGCTAAATTGTGTGGGAAGAAGAAAAAAGCATCCACTATCAGTTATAATATAACCGCTTTTACATTCCCTACATGTATACTTGATTAAACAGTATGAGAAAAAACGTTAATTGCCATTTATAAATGCTAAGTTTTTTATATTTAATTATAATATAAATCTTTACAGCCCCTAAATTATATTTGATTTAACAATATTAGGAAAATATTTTTAATTACCATTTATAAATGCTAAGTTTTTTTTATATTTAACAGTCTTTACAGTCCCTACATGTATACTTGATAAAACAGTATAAGGAAAAAAAAACTTACATTTTAACTACCATTTATAAATGCCCAGTCTTTTTCTTTAATTAATATACAAAATAGTGGTGTGAATAACACCAACTATTAATACTTGAATACGAGATAAGATATTTTTGTCATATTGTTCTATTTCCATGTTTTTTAAAAGTAAGCTATAGCAGAAAGAAGACAAAAGCAAGTGTGCAAGTAGTGTGGTTGCTCTTGGCTGTAAACCAGTGTTTAGAGCAGTGGCCGATGTGTGTGTGTGTACATGAGCAAACGCACGTGTGTGTACATGAGCAAACGTGTGTGTGTACACAGTCAACTCCAGCTGCATCAGGAACACACAACGGACAAGCCAACAACGCAGTTCAAGTGCACTCTTTCTACACGTGTTTTAAAAGTGCAGCTCTATGTACGGCAGTATAGCCTCATCTCATGTTTAATTTATTACTGTGATTCACTTACACAAACAACAGATAACTAAGTTTGTCAACAGGGTGTTGTGTTTTTGCCAACATTCTGTCGTTGAAAAACAATGGAGGAAAAAAAGAAATATGTTACAAAAAATTAAGAAATGAAAATAAAAAGCCTAAGTTTAACTGTCAGAGTAAAATGGAAAATCATTACATTTTGTAATAACCTTAGGGTGTTTTTTTTTCCATACTAATTTTGTGTAATGCAACTTTAATAATATCTTACATGTAGGTGTTAAATTACGAGCAGTAAATCTACCGACTAAAATTAGCTGTGTAAGTAAACTATAAACCTATTGCTAATACCATTGAACTACCATTATATTACTACTAATGGGGAAGTCATACTCGAGCTGCAGAGCGCTAGGTTGCTAATCCGAAAGTCTCAAGTTCAGATCCCAGACTCTAGTCTGTAGGATGTCTCTCTCTCTCTCTCTCTCTAACCAACTCTGATGGGTACCTGACTCATATTAGGGAAACAAAGGCAGTTGAGTTGGGCATAGTGCTGACTAAATTATTCCCTTGTATGTCGAGGTAATTGAAACAGAGGAACTCTAATGTGTCTAGGGCATGAGCTGGAAAAGACTATTGATATTACAACAACCATAACCCTCTTTCTTAAACTGGCCATAGCTGGACACTAGTAGGTAAAATAATCCACTATTTTATTTCGTTAGAAAACACAACAAATAAAAACCGTTATTTGTGAAAGGCAAAGAAAGTAGAAAGAATTGAGAAAACGTTCTTTATCTTAATATAACAATGAAGAAAAACTGCGTCACTGAAAATAGGAGATCACTAGACACTTAACTCAATTTAACCTGTGTGCTTTGAGTTCATTTAATACAACTGTAAAAAGTGGAGGTGAGAAACAAGTAATAACTGTAACATTTTGTGTTACAAAATACATGGCAAACAGGAGAAAGTAAATCCATTTCCTGTAAGAATAAAACTTCTTTGATGGGCAACTGAATTTTACTAGAGAGAAAATTTATTGTTTGTGGTCACCCTGGTCAGATTAAAATGATAATTGGTAACGATAATAGATATCAAAGATATTGAGATATTAAATTATTTAAATGGGTTACCCTTTCACAATATTATAGTTAGGTAAATATAGATAAACATAACTAAAATGGTAAAATATTATTATATTAAAGACACATGATAAACTGAGTTTTAAAATTAGTAAGAAAATAGTTAGAAGAAGAATAAACAATAGCAGTGACTGATAGAAAAATGGTTGAGTATTTCCATCTCTGTCAATCTATTGTGGTCCAAGTTTTAACATACAATAAAAGACACTAAAAAGAAACGGTGAAAGAAGAAATTGCAATTTGAAGTGATAAAAATGTGAACGAGTTTAAATTTGAAGTGGGGGAATTATGAAAAATATGTTTGTTGATGCAAATATCGTTAATAGTAACACACTTTTAAATGTAGCTTGTTAAAAACAGAGAAAGAAAAGTATTAACAATTTTAAAACGAGCAAATGAAATCATCTACCATAACCATTTTAATAAAGATAGAAATATCAAAAAGAAATTGTAAAATATGAATAATCACTCTCATGATTAGCTTGAAAGATAAAAAAAAGTTTAAACTAGAACAGCATCTTTGATGATAGTTGAATTGTAATTTTACCTAGAGTCAAAATCAGTGAAATGACAGTTTTATTTTTATATTTTCATTGACATGGTTTTAGTAGGCGTACACAAATTCACTTGTGTATCAACAGTGTAAAAAATACTAAAGCTTGATGCATAGCAAGCTTGTTATTTATTTCTAGTAGAGAGCAGAAAGTTTAATGTGTTTTGTGATTATAATTTTAAAGAACAACTAAATGTTATGAAATGACCACGTTATCAACAATAACGGTAAATAAAAAAGTCATGATTCTACCTTGCAATAACTGCATTTTAAATAATGCATTTCTACAGACAAGAAAATGCAGGCGATACAAAAATTTTATAACTATTATTTATTAATTAACATTATAATTGTAGTGTTTCTTTTTTTTACATGCTGTGTTAAAGTTAAGGCACAAATCAGGTACTACAGATAGTTGAAATTCTTTTCAAGCCTCATAATAACAGGGCATAGGGCCTAGTAATTATAGGACTGCCTAATACTAATATTAATGTAAGTAAAAAGTGTAAGACTATAGTGGTTTATAGTAATAGTGGGGTGCAGTTGTAGTTGCGTATTGTGTGTAGTCATGTACAGCTGGGTTTATATTTTTAATTTAACAGTATTAGGCTTACTAAAATTTTAATTTTTATAATTTTATGATGAATTTCAGAATTAAGAATTAGATCTAGGCTTAATCCTCAGTCAGACAATTTAAATTATGCTTATATTATTAAATAGGGCGAGGCCCTATTAATATTATAGCTTAAAAATAAAATCAAAATGAATAGGGGCCTATAGTTAATGAAGGCTAAACATAATGTAGTATCATAAATATTAATAAGTATGCAGAATAAGTATCCTAGTTCAAGTAGAATCTAGAATTTAATTAGAATGTAGGTCTAGATCTTATTAATAGGCTAATAGTTACTTAATAGTAGGCTTATTTGTATTTTTAAAAATAAGTTAAGGAAGTTTAGTCTAGTTAGTTAGTAATATAGTTAGTATCCTCTGTGGGCCCATGGCCCTTTATAATAAGTACAAATAAACTAAAGTTGAGTATAGTGTGAAGTGTATAGGAGGCATAGAGGCCCTGCTAATCGACATGATGATCATGAGATCATGTGTTACACATTACACACACTGTGACTTTTGTGTAGAGAGAATGTGTCCTTTCAATTTTAAAAAAATAATATAAAATCTAGAATCGGACTATAAAATAAGGCACTTTCATAATAAAATTTGGAAAAGCTTAAATGAAATATAAAAATATCGAGATTGGATTTATAAATCAACTTACCTGAGGCGACAATGGGTTCTGCATTGGGTTCATTGAAGATACCGTGCAGTCATCCTCATCATCTTCCATCGTTGAGTCTTCAGACAGAGACGCGTCATTCTCACCCTGTTCATAAGATGAGTACCTACCGGCACTCTTGGATGATTTTCTGTTTTTCATGTAATCCTTTCCTCGAGATTTGAAATAAGCCATGACTTTAGATAATTATTTTCCACTTAAAACATTTAAAGAATATATTTAATATTAAACCACAGCCATATTGTTATTATTTAGGTAGCGATGGTGCGGTTTTTCCCCCACAAGAGTGAAGAGTTCTTCTAAGGTCACGAGATATAGAGGCACTATCAAGGAAATATTTTATTTATAGTTTAATATTGATTTAACTAAGATTAAACTTGTTTACAATTTAAATTTTAGAACATATTTATTTACAATCAAAATGTATTTAGCAGCGATGAAGGCTAATTTTAGCTATGTTATCATATATTATTCTGCCATACATCCCCGATGGAATTTTCTGCCGGTGTAGAGCTATTTTACCGCCACGAAAAAAGCGTCGTGTATTACCAGTAAAGTACACACTGTTTGTATTGTCGCCATGACCTACTTTCAACAAAGCAAATAAACGTAACAAATCCAATGATGATATCCTTGGGTTTAGCATTAACATGTGGAAGTTGGTATAGAATAACCATAGAAATATTGCATTTTCAGTCTAGTTACCCTGCTGTTTTTGTTTGGTTCAAGATCACTTCCACTATCGATTTTAATATAGAAAATCCGTGTAGGTCCTGTGTGTCATTTCGATCTTTCACGTGTATTTCAAACAACTGTAAAGTACTGACTGTACTGTATTGCATCTTACATGCGCATATAACATTCATGGTATAATTGTGAATATTACGTACAGTATGTGATGTAATTTTTTTATCGTATATATTCAAATGAAATATATATTCGCCATGAAACTTGGGGAGGGGAGGGAGTAACCCCAGGGAAGATTTTTAACTAAAGATATATATATATATATATATATATATATATATATATATATATATATATATATATCTATATATATATATATATATATATATATATATATATATATATATATATATATATATATATATATATATATGTAACTGGGGTAGGCCTAACTACCAGTTACAAATGATAACGAACGAGAGGCCGAGACACAGTGTTGGTCTGATGCAACCGATGACAGGTGGCTTATTGGGTCGGGCTGATGGCAACCTCAAAGCCAACGCGTGCTATTTTGGGAAACGGTGTTCAGACGGCCTGTCAACTTTGATGGATGGGACGCAGATGTTATTTTACGGTCTGTACGTTTGAACTACGCAACTGGTGGTCGGAGATCGAGTACAAGTATCGATTACGGAGGAATACAAGTACGGAGACGAGTACGGATACAAGGCATAAATAGGAGGGCACGGCAGGACTCGTTCTCTCTCTTCCCGTTTGCGAGCTCTCTTCCATCTTTCATCGCTCGCTTAGATCAGTCAGTCTGTGTGACTATGTCAAGTCGGTTATAGAACGGGTTAGCCGTATTGTGTTAAGAAGGATTATAGACATGTGGATTCAGTTATATGAAGCCTAGTGAAGGACTGTTAGGGGTCAGTTGATTCAGACTATTATTGAGAAGCATTCCTGTTGATTTATTGTGTTATTATGAAGCATTTCTTGATTCGTGTAATAAAGGATCAATAGCGAACCTGCATCTTGAGTATCTATACTGTGGTCAATGTTGTCTAGAATGAGTGGTTAAACTCGTTAACACGTGGCACTACAGGCAATTAGGTCTCATTACATGTGGCGTTGCGAGCATGGTAACTGTTGGCTCGTTACAATTGGCGTTGTCGGCAGGATAAATGTTCGCTCGTCACAATTGGCGCTGCGAGCAGGGTAGACTCGGGGAAGGTCACATTTGGCGTTGCGAACAGGAAAGATGCAACTAGCCTAGGTCACATTTGGCGCTGCGAGCAGGATGAATTCAACTAGACTTGCCGTTTAAGGCACCTATAGTCAACCTTGTGCATAACTGTGTTTAGTGTGTGTGTGAATTCGGACATTCAGGAACTGTGAAAATTGAGGAACGAGGAAAAATTTTTCATACACACACGGTAAGAAAGAACTCTCTTTTTTTTTAGTACTTAAGGAAGAAAATGTCTACTCTGGACGAGAAGCAGACCCATATAGTGGTCCTACCCAGAGAGTCCCATATTAACAAATTTTACGGGGACGGAGATCCAACTTTAACCAACAGGTTCAGTGAAGAGGTCAAAGCGGCCTGGGCCTCGAGAGGCATGTCACCAGAGGAAAGATTAAGACTGCTGATGGGCAGTATAGGAGAGACGGTTAGGGCAGAGGTCAAATGCCACGATAAAACCATCCAATCAGATCCAGATAAGGTGCTGGATCTGATTATGGAGACCTTTGGGGAGAGACGGTCGGGATCGCAACTGCTGGCAGGGTTCGTAGGCTTAAGGCAGAGATTGGCGGAGAGTGTGATGGAGTACTCACACCGGATGAACAGGGCCTTTGATTCGGTAAAGGTCAAAACACCTGACATTGATGTACGCCTACTGAGGGACCATTTCATTGAGGGGCTGGCAACCCCGATCCTAAGAAGAGAGTTGAAAGAGGAGGTCCACAAAGACCCGCAGTTGACCTTCCTTCAGGTCAGGAACTCAGCGATCCGCAGGTCCGAGGATGAGGACCAATCGAACTGTTCGGTGGACAAAGTCTCGGTGCCTGAACATAGACAATCCCCACCCACAGGGGCCGACACGATGGAGACCATGATGGCTCAACTGTTGGCCCACCTAGATAAGGTTGACCAACGTTTGGAGAGGTTAGAAAGCAGGTCAACAGCTGAGAATCAGGAAAAGAACGGGACAAAACAGGGACGGGTTGGACGGCCGCGTCCTGCCAAGCCATCACTCCAATGGACGGCCGACGGTCGGCCAATTTGTTTGTCTTGTTCACAACCCGGACATATGGCACGGTACTGCCAGGGAAACGGTCGTCCTCTGTAAGGCAGGGCCAGGCTACAGAGGGGCGAGGGTATGGCCCAAGAAGCAAAATGATGGGAGTCTGTCCCGAAATAGTGATTACGATTGGGGACATCGCGGTGAAGGCAATTGTGGATACAGGCTCCCAGGTGACGACAATCACGGAAAATTTTTACACCAAATGGATGAAAGGAAAAGACCATAGGTTGAGGTCTGACACATGCATGCGCCTGACGGCAGCTAATGGACTAACCATTCCATACTGTGGTTATTTTCTGGCGGATGTCGTGGTGGCAGGACATAGGTTGAAGCAGGTTGGGGTGTTCGTGACGAAACACAACCTAGAGACAAATGTGTCAAATATACCTTGCCTGTTGGGCATGAATATTCTTGGCCAATTGCCAGAATTTCTTACAAATATTGTCGGATCGACCACACCAGGTCGGGGATCCAAGTTGGCCAGGTTTGCCAAGACCAGAGGAAGGACAGCAGTCCCGGCAAACACGGTCAAGGCAATCACATTACAAATTGGTGATAGAAGCGTGAATGGTGATGTGATGATAGAACCATGTGGCGCCGCACTGAGGGCAGGCGTCGTGTTACTGCGGACATACACATCAGCGGAAAATGGACTAGTTCAAGGATTAGTGGCAAATGTTTTGGATGAAGAAATTTTTATACCACCTAATACTCTGGTAGGAGTACCACAGAACGTCGAGGTACTAAGGTCGGCACAGTGTATCGAACTGAGCAATACCAGCAGTAATGAAGTAACAATTAGGTCGGTCAATGTGACGGCCGAGGTGAAGAAACAGGATGGCCGATCATATACATTCCCGGAAACTGAGGACCCAAAACTAAATGAATTGCTGAATAAATACAGTGATATATTTGCCTCGTATGAGGGTGATTTGGGGTACACGGAAGTAATAAAACACCAGATACCCTTACTACAAGACAAGCCGGTGGCGCAACCTTATCGAAGATTACCACCGAGTCACTACTCGGCGGTGAAAGCACACCTGAATGATCTACTAAAAAAGGGAATTATTACAACCAGTACGAGCCCGTATGCGGCACCGATAGTAGTGGTAAAAAAGAAGTCAGGGGAGATAAGACTGTGTTGTGATTACCGGAAATTGAACAATATCACAAGAAGGGATGCATTCCCCTTGCCTCGTATTGATGAATGTCTTGATGCGTTGGGGGGAGCAAGATTTTTTTCTACCTTGGATTTGGCTAGTGGCTACCACCAAGTGGCCATGCACCCCAACGATCAACATAAAACTGCATTTATCTCTCCACTGGGACTGTACGAGTGGACCCGTATGCCGTTTGGTCTAACTAATGCACCTGCTACATTCCAGCGAGTAATGCAGAGTGCTATGAGTGACTTTCTATTTCAAATAATGTTGGTGTATTTGGATGATATTCTAGTTTACTCAAAAACTTGGGAGGACCATCTAAAAAGATTAGAACAAGTGTTTCTCCGTCTTAGGGAGATAGGAGTAAAGCTGAACCCAGACAAATGCTGCTTTGGTTTGAAATCGGTACATTTTTTGGGTTACGTGATTTCGTCGGATGGCATCGCCACTGACCCAGATAAAATTGCAGCTGTTAAAGAATGGAAACAACCAACAACTACGGTAGAGGTCAGGTCATTCTTGGGCTTTGCTTCCTATTATAGAAAATTTGTGCCGGGTTTTGCAAAAATTGCCGCACCATTGCATGACTTGGTAAACAAAATGACAAAGAAACACAGTAAGGAGAAAAAGAAAGGTAAAACACAACTGATAGGTGAATCATGGACTGATGAATGCCTGAACTCGTTTAAGCTATTGAAAAAGGCTTTGACAGAGGCGCCGATATTGGGATACGCAGACTTTGACAAACCATTTCGGCTAGAAATTGACGCCAGCTCTAAAGGTCTGGGAGCTGTGCTATCACAACAACAAAAGCAAGGTTTCAGGGTTATTGCGTATGCAAGTCGAGCTCTGAAGGGATCAGAGAGGAACATGACAAATTACAGCGCCATGAAACTAGAACTTTTGACATTAAAATGGGCTGTGACTGAGAAATTCAGGGACTATTTATTAGGTGCTAAATGTGTGGTATACACTGACAATAACCCCTTGAGTCACCTAAAGACAGCAAAGTTGGGATCCATCGAACAGCGATGGGCAGCAGAATTGGCACTCTTTGACCTAGAGATAAAGTATCGCCCGGGGCGGTCCAATGGCAATGCGGACGCCTTATCAAGGAACCCTTACGAGAGACCGGGTGATGAGGAAGAAACACTGACAGGAATATGTGAGGTCAGAGCGTCAACAGATATCCCTCATGGGGTACAAGTGATGCAGAACGGGCAGACCGGGGTGGAGCACATATCCACGGAACCCGAACATATGGACAGTAGTGATTTTAATTGCCTTAATCACAAAAAGATAAGAGATGCCCAGAGAACGGATAGTGGCTTACAACCGCTATTGAAATACGTCCAGGAACAAAAATTCCCAGGAAGAAGGGAAAGAGAACAATTTGGTCGAGAAACAAAGAAAATACTGAGTCAGTGGGACCGTCTCAGTATAGAGGATGGTGTTCTCATGCGGAGAATTCATGACCAAATTGATGGGACAATACACCAGGTGGTGGTGCCTGGACAGTTAAGAGAAGAAGTGCTAAGGTTGGCACATGACAGGGCAGGACACCAGGGTCAGGACAGAACCCACAAAATATTACGACGGAGGTGTTACTGGCCCAATATGGAAATGGAGGTCAAACGCCATTGTGAGGCTTGTGTGAGGTGTCAGCATGCGAAAATGCCAGTTGTCAAAATGAGACAGCCATCAGGACACCTACTAGCGACAAAACCACTAGAGATTGTGGCTATGGACTTTACGTCGTTGGAGCAATCATCGGATGGGACGGAACATGTGTTGGTAATGACTGATGTATTCACCAAATGGACTGTGGCGGTGCCCACACGAGATCAGACTGCCAAAACAGTGGCAAAGGTCTTATTACAACATTGGTTCATCAAATATGGCATACCAAGACAATTACACTCTGACCAAGGAAGGGCCTTTGAGTCAGAAGTAATTAACCAACTGTGCAACCACTACGGGATCAACAAATCTAGAACAACCACATTTAATCCGAAAGGAAACGGACAGTGTGAACGGTTCAACCGCAGCATGCATGATTTGCTGCGTACGCTAGAACCTGAACAGAAAAAACGTTGGCCTGATTTTCTCCCAGAGTTGGTATATCTATACAACTGCACACCACATGCCACAACCGGCTTTTCGCCATACATGTTGCTGTTCGGACGAGAGGCTCGACTCCCTCTTGATTTGTTCCTAGGAAAAAGGGAGAGTATGACTGGCTCATACACCGCACTGGAATATGTGAATGAACATATGAGAAGAATTAGAGAAATGTACAGGGTAGTACAGGAAAGACTAGAACATGAATCTCGGCGAAGGGAACCGCCGATACAGACGAAGGACCCGCCACTCAAACTGAATGACAGGGTATTACTGCGTAGCCACCCGTTAGGCAGAAACAAAATCCACGATCTCTGGGGACAGGAGATATGGCAAGTCGTGGAGATGCCTAAAGCAGCAGGTGGCCCCTTTAAGATAAGACCCATCGATCACGCCAAACCGGATCGGTGGGCGAATATTGCTCAATTAAAGAAATATTGGAATAGGCAAGAAGAGCAGTTACACACAGAGAAACCCAAGACAATTAGGGAACCGGAAGTTATAACGGAAATTCACATACCCATTCCGGAACCATATCACCATCAACAGAACAACCGCGATACGCAAGGGGAGGATACCGGCAACAATGAGGATCCCGGTCCCTCCAGAAGCAGAGAGACAGTAGACCATCAGATAAGTGGTCCGCGGAGAAGTTTAAGGAACAGAAGGAATACGAAATTTCTTGTCAGCAACCATCAATTCTTTCATGGTCGCGCTGGTATGAAAACAGACTGTTCAAAGAGCTATAGAAGTGAACTGGTGAAGGCACCAAATGGAAAGGGTGGATGTGAATTCTAGAACTGTTTTGTGTCTCAGAAAGATGATGTAGACACAGTTGATATGTGAAATAGGTAGAACTGTCAATCGTATACGAATGGAACGTCGTGGACAGTGAGTGGAACAATAGATTTTTTTTTTTTACGACTGTGCGATTGACTTTGGAGGAGTGCACCTGCCAGGCGTTGTTTGTGGTTGAAAACACACAAAAAAAGCAGGGGTGGATGTAACTGGGGTAGGCCTAACTACCAGTTACAAATGATAACGAACGAGAGGCCGAGACACAGTGTTGGTCTGATGCAACCGATGACAGGTGGCTTATTGGGTCGGGCTGATGGCAACCTCAAAGCCAACGCGTGCTATTTTGGGAAACGGTGTTCAGACGGCCTGTCAACTTTGATGGATGGGACGCAGATGTTATTTTACGGTCTGTACGTTTGAACTACGCAACTGGTGGTCGGAGATCGAGTACAAGTATCGATTACGGAGGAATACAAGTACGGAGACGAGTACGGATACAAGGCATAAATAGGAGGGCACGGCAGGACTCGTTCTCTCTCTTCCCGTTTGCGAGCTCTCTTCCATCTTTCATCGCTCGCTTAGATCAGTCAGTCTGTGTGACTATGTCAAGTCGGTTATAGAACGGGTTAGCCGTATTGTGTTAAGAAGGATTATAGACATGTGGATTCAGTTATATGAAGCCTAGTGAAGGACTGTTAGGGGTCAGTTGATTCAGACTATTATTGAGAAGCATTCCTGTTGATTTATTGTGTTATTATGAAGCATTTCTTGATTCGTGTAATAAAGGATCAATAGCGAACCTGCATCTTGAGTATCTATACTGTGGTCAATGTTGTCTAGAATGAGTGGTTAAACTCGTTAACACGTGGCACTACAGGCAATTAGGTCTCATTACATGTGGCGTTGCGAGCATGGTAACTGTTGGCTCGTTACAATTGGCGTTGTCGGCAGGATAAATGTTCGCTCGTCACATATATATATATTGATTGGTGCAGGGGCGTAGCGAGGGGGGGGGCGGGGGGTGCGGACCGTACAGGGTGACACAATTTAAGGGGCGGGGGGGGGGTGACACCAAGGCAAAAAATAGCAAAATATATAGAGAAAAACCTGAGGGGGGGGGGGTGCAAATCGAAAGTTTGAGGGGGGATGCAAATCGAAAACTTGAAAGTTTGTCCCCGGGAAGGGTCGCTACGCCTCTGGGGGGATGACACCATTGGGGGTCATCCATTTATGACGTCCACACGAGGGGGGGGGGGGGGTAAAAAAACTGACTTTTGTGGACGCATATGGACTTTTATAAGGAAAAAAAGTGGATTTTTGTGGACGGGGGGGGGTCCAAAATCAAAAAAAAATTGTGGACGTCATAAATGGATGACCCCTTAAGTGCCGCACCGGGTGACACCCGACCTCGCTACGCCACTGGATTGGCGTCACCCAGCGGTAATGTGTAGTTGGCACCCCGAATTCTCCAACGGCTTTCTTTTATAGGTGTTTGTAAATGCTTTATTTCCTACCTGTTAGAGTTTTGGAAACAATTTTTTTTTAAATTTATTTTGGTAATTTCAATATAGTTTCAAATACAAATTAATAGGCTTCTGGGCTTATAATTGATTTCTATTCGTTATTTCTTTCTTATGTCGACAGCAATCAAGACTGGAAAATTTGCTTTAAACCAATTTATTCAGACATTTTTTTTTTTTCGTGGAGTGGGGGGAGGAATGTAAGTTTTCGGGTGTGGCGGATGAGAAGACGAGGCTGTTTAAAGTAGGCCTATATATTTTTCTATATAAATTACATATTTTAAGGGGTTGTGTAAGTGCTCCGCGGGGTGGGGGAGGAATAGTCTATGTAATCTACTGTAGGCTTAAATATCTACATTTGATAAACCAGAAAGAAGGAATAGTCTATGTAATCTACAGTAGGCTTAAATATCTACATTTGATAAACCAGAAAGAAGGAATAGTCTATGTAATCTACAGTAGGCTTAAATATCTACATTTGATAAACCAGAAAGAAGGAATAGTCTATGTAATCTACTGTAGGCTTAAATATCTACATTTGATAAACCAGAAAGAAGGAATAGTCTATGTAATCTACTGTAGGCTTAAATATCTACATTTGATAAACCAGAAAGAAGAAATAGTCTATGTAATCTACAGTAGGCTTAAATATCTACATTTGATAAACCAGAAAGAAGGAATAGTCTATGTAATCTACTGTAGGCTTAAATATCTACATTTGATAAACCAGAAAGAAGAAATAGTCTATGTAATCTACTGTAGGCTTAAATATCTACATTTGATAAACCAGAAAGAAGGAATAGTCTATGTAATCTACTGTAGGCTTAAATATCTACATTTGATAAACCAGAAAGAAGGAATAGTCTATGTAATCTACCGTAGGCTTAAATATGTACATTTGATAAACCAGAAAGAAGGAATAGTCTATGTAATCTACCGTAGGCTTAAATATGTACATTTGATAAACCAGAAAGAAGGAATAGTCTATGTAATCTACTGTAGGCTTAAATATCTACATTTGATAAACCAGAAAGAAGGAATAGTCTATGTAATCTACCGTAGGCTTAAATATGTACATTTGATAAACCAGAAAGAAGGAATAGTCTATGTAATCTACCGTAGGCTTAAATATGTACATTTGATAAACCAGAAAGAAGGAATAGTCTATGTAATCTACTGTAGGCTTAAATATCTACATTTGATAAACCAGAAAGAAGGAATAGTCTATGTAATCTACTGTAGGCTTAAATATCTACATTTGATAAACCAGAAAGAAGGAATAGTCTATGTAATCTACTGTAGGCTTAAATATGTACATTTGATAAACCAGAAAGAAGGAATAGTCTATGTAATCTACCGTAGGCTTAAATATGTACATTTGATAAACCAGAAAGAAGGAATAGTCTATGTAATCTACTGTAGGCTTAAATATGTACATTTGATAAACCAGAAAGAAGGAATAGTCTATGTAATCTACTGTAGGCTTAAATATCTACATTTGATAAACCAGAAAGAAGGAATAGTCTATGTAATCTACCGTAGGCTTAAATATGTACATTTGATAAACCAGAAAGAAGGAATAGTCTATGTAATCTACCGTAGGCTTAAATATGTACATTTGATAAACCAGAAAGAAGAAATAGTCTATGTAATCTACTGTAGGCTTAAATATCTACATTTGATAAACCAATAAGAAAGAATAGTCTATGTAATCTACTGTAGGCTTAAATATCTACATTTGATAAACCAGAAAGAAGGCCGAATTAGCTTAGCGTATGTTCGCATTGCAAATCAACGGTCTTTATGAAGGAGACCTAATTTATGGACGACCCACACTAATGTCATGTAACTTATTGGTTAACTTGACCAGAAGAAGTTGACTTTGATACGAGTCAGTTTGACGGGGCTGCAACAGTTAACATAGAAACCACGATAATCAGTTTGACGGGTTAAAGAAATGGAAGGTAAAGTTGTTGCATAAATAAATATTGAGACAACTTGAATCCGTTTGACGAAGTAGAGAAATGTAAGTTAAAATTGTTGCCAAAATTAAAATGCCTAATTTTCCAATAATAACTTTTTTTTTCAAAGCTAGCATTATAGCTTGCTTTACAGTTCAATGCATTACTGACTATTTGTACATGCGGAGTAATACCCCCCCCCCCCGCCCAGTAGGACATTACCCCACCCTTGACAGGGCTAGGGTTAGGGCTATAACTATGGCTAGGGTCAGGGTTAGGGTTAGTGTCAGGGTTAGGGTTATGCTTAAACCAATGTCTAGCGTTGGTTTTGGTTTTGTGTTAAGTTTTAGGCTGAGGTGGATGCTTAGGTTTTGGTCTTTTTCTTAAGGTTAGGATTAAGGTAATATTCTAATTATAGAGTTCGGATTCTAACTTGAGGTGTGTGTGGGGGGGGGGGGGGGGTAATTGCTCCGGGTGTAAATACGGGGTAATTGCCCGGGGGGGGGGGGGTAATTTCCGGGGAGGGGCGGTAGCCTAGCGGGGGGGGGGGACATATGTCCCCGGGCGCCGAGCTTAGGGGGCGCCAAAATGGGTTGGAAAAATAAATTGAAAGGTTGAGGAGGGTACAAATTGAAAGTTTGAGGGGGGGGGGGGGTGCAAATCAAAAGCTGGAGGGGGTGCAAATCGAAAGTAGATTTATTTGCCTTTTAGTTTTCTAACACTTAACATGAGTGCTCTGTGCTAGCTTGTACTATTGCCAATGTTACTGTTATTGTGCACTGACGGCAGACAACAAAACAAGCATACTGTACAGAGTTTCTTCCAGGCATCTCTTAAGTCTACCGCCCCCCCCCCCCCCGAACGAAATGGAATTTATATAGAAAATATTTACTTTTGCCAGTGTCCGCCCCCCCCCCCCGGAAATTGGTTTCCGCCCCCCCCCCCCCCCCCCCCCGAAAATTTCAAGTGCACCCCGGAGAAAAAAGTCTGGAAGAAATACTGATACTGTATATGTCTTCACATCGATATATGTGATTCTAGGACATTAACCTCACCCACACATCAATTACCCCCAGACATTCCCCCATATCTACCCCCATAGCAATTAACCTTCCCCCCCCCCTGTCATTTAGCCCCTCCCTCCCGGGGCATTACCCCGCACCCAAAAACCTGCAGTACGACACGGGTGCCGCTGTTTATATAGTATGTTTATGTCCGGTCGGTTTAACTTTTGGAGGGGCAGGGGGTTCTGTTCATCATATGTGTATAGGAGGAATAGCCAAACCCTTTGGGACGTCATGTGCCTGCCTTTGTTACAAAAATGTATGAAATGTAGACTCCTTCGTGCGCATGACGTGTCTAGAATGACATACCTTTCCAAAGATGTATAAATTATATTTAAATAGCTTTTACACCATGTTAAACGGTGACGTTTTACTTAGTAAAAACTGAAAGGTTTATGTATAAGACAATTAATTTTTTTTTGTTATTAAAAATTTTAGGCCTGACGCTAACAAAAGGAAAAAAATAAAACTGTGTCAGCCGTTGACCTCTCTCGTTAACCTAAAAATCACTGACCTTTACTCACGCGCTGACCTCTAACCTCTACTCTCTGATGGTCACTGACCTTTATCGTAACTTTATAATAGACACTAACCTCAACTCCGAGAGACACTGAACTCTTCCTTAACCGACAATTACCTATACACTAACAGACACTGACCTGTACTCTAATAGACACTGACCTCAACTCTAATAGACACTGACCTCAACTCTAACAGATACTGACCTCTATTTTAGTAGACACTGACCTCAACTATAACATATTCTGACCTCTATTTTAGTAGACACTGACCTCAAGTCTAATAGACACTGACCTCAAGTCTAATAGACACTGACCTTAACTCTAACAAACACTGACCTCAACTCTAATAGACACTGACCTCAACTCTAACAGACACTGACCTCTACTCTAATAGACACTGACCTTAACTCTAACAAACACTAACCTCTACTCTAATAGACACTGACCTCAACTCTAATAGATACTGACCTCTACTCTAACAGACACTGACCTCAACTCTAATAGACACTGACCTCAACTCTAATAGACACTGACCTCAACTCTAACAGACACTGACCTCTACTCTAATAGACACTGACCTTAACTCTAACAAACACTAACCTCTACTCTAATAGACACTGACCTCAACTCTAATAGATACTGACCTCTACTCTAACAGACACTGACCTCTACTCTAGTAGATACTGACCTCAACTCTAGTAGACACTGACCTCAACTATAATAGACACTGACCTCAACTCTAACAGACACTGACCTCTACTCTAACTTACACTGACCTCTACTCTAGTAGACACTGACCTCAACTATAACATATTCTGACCTCTATTTTAGTAGACACTGACCTCAACTCTAACATATTCTGACCTCTATTCTAGTAGACACTGACCTCAACTCTAACAGCCACTGACCTCAACTCTAACAGCCACTGACCTCAACTCTAACAGCCACTGACCTCAACTCTAACAGACACTGACCTCAACTCTAACAGACACTGACCTCAACTCTAACAGACACTGACCTCAACTCTAACAGCCACTGACCTCAACTCTAACATACACTGACCTCTACTCTAACAGACACTGACCTCTACTCTAGTAGACACTGACCTCAACTATAACATATTCTGACCTCTACTCTAGTAGACACTGACCTCAACTCTAATAGACACTGACCTCAACTCTAATAGACACTGACCTCTACTCTAGTAGACACTGACCTCAACTATAACATATTCTGACCTCTATTTTAGTAGACACTGACCTCAACTCTAACATATTCTGACCTCTATTCTAGTAGACACTGACCTCAACTCTAACAGCCACTGACCTTTAACATACACTGACCTCTACTCTAACATACACTGATCTTTAACAGACACTGACCTCTACTCTAGTAGACACTGACCTCAACTCTAATAGACACTGACCTCAACTCTAATAGATACTGACCTCTACTCTAGTAGACACTGACCTCAACTCTAATAGACACTGACCTCAACTCTAATAAATACTGACCTCTACTCTAGTAGACACTGACCTCAACTCTAATAGACACTGACCTCAACTCTAATAGACACTGACCTCTACTCTAACAGATACTGACCTCTACTCTAACAAACACTGACCTCAACTCTAAGAGACACTGACCTCAACTCTAACAGCCACTGACCTCAACTCTAATAGATACTGACCTCTACTCTAGTAGACACTGACCTCAACTCTAACATACACTGACCTTAACTCTAAGAGACACTGACCTCAACTCTAATAGACACTGACCTCTACTCTAGTAGACACTGACCTCAACTATAACATATTCTGACCTCTATTTTAGTAGACACTGACCTCAACTATAACATATTCTGACCTCTATTCTAGTAGACACTGACCTCAACTCTAACAGCCACTGACCTCAACTCTAACAGCCACTGACCTCAACTCTAACAGCCACTGACCTTAACTCTAAGAGACACTGACCTCAACTCTAATAGACACTGACCTCTACTCTAGTAGACACTGACCTCAACTATAACATATTCTGACCTCTATTTTAGTAGACACTGACCTCAACTATAACATATTCTGACCTCTATTTTAGTAGACACTGACCTCAACTCTAACATATTCTGACCTCTATTCTAGTAGACACTGACCTCAACTCTAACAGCCACTGACCTTTAACATACACCGACCTCTACTCTAACATACACTGATCTCTAACAGACACTGACCTCTACTCTAGTAGACACTGACCTCAACTCTAATAGACACTGACCTCAACTCTAATAGATACTGACCTCTACTCTAGTAGACACTGACCTCAACTCTAATAGACACTGACCTCAACTCTAATAGATACTGACCTCTACTCTAGTAGACACTGACCTCAACTCTAACAGACACTGACCTTAACTCTAACAGACACTGACCTCTACTCTAATAGACACTGACCTTAACTCTAACAGACACTGACCTCTACTCTAATAGACACTGACCTCTTCTCTAACATACATTGACCTTTATACTAGCAAACGTTAACATATTTTCACTAACTAGGTTATGGTTAACATTAAAACCACAAATTGAGTGTTGTGGATAGCATTACCAGCGTAAAATTGCCCACAATCTCAACGTTCAGCTAGGAACAAACAAGTGGCAACAGATATACCATTCTACCTTAAGACGTATCTGACAGGTGTAACCCTATCCTCACAGCATGCTCTGCGCATGTCACGGTTCTCTTACAAACACCGGGACGGCCGTACTGTCTTGAATCGGGGCCATTTTCTCTGCCGGAATCGCTGGAAAGGTCAAGATATGTAATTTAGGTCAGGGTAGGGGATTGGGTATGCGATACTCAATAGGGCTATTTTTAGGGTAAATATTAGTTGATAGGGTAGGGTGGGGTTGTCTTACTTGCGAAAAAAAATGTACTACGACTTATGCTATATTAAAAATTTAGAGTATACAAGGCTACGCCCTATTTCTTTCTGTTGGGTTATTGCGGTGAAAAAAAAAACAAGAAAAAATGTTTCAAAGTACCCTTTTAATCAACAATGAAATCACAATTGTATTTTAATATCTTAATTTTTTTACGTTTAAATACATATTTTTAAAATAACGTTTAACGATTTATTTATTTAAGACAAACACTTTTAGGTCATAAAGGAAAGGTGTATCATACAAACATAATACTGCAACTTTTGACAGAACAGTGCACATAAACATCAATGTATTTTTTGTTGTCATTTCGGATGTAATATCAAAGTGATAGAAATGAACTACTTTATTCTGTCCAGTAAATAGGACATCCAATTCAATTCACCACATCTCCATCATAATAGTCAATGTAATTGCCAAGAAAGTGAAGTCAAAGTTTAATATATTAGAGTTTAAAAATTTAAAAATAAGTAACCTAATTCAAAAAGATTACCGATTTACCGAATATGATAAAAAATCTATTCATACATCCAGAGTTTCTTCCAGGCATCTCTTCGGAGGGGGGGGGGGGGGCGGACGGCCCCCTAATCAAAGTCTACCCCCCCCCCGAACGAAATGAAAAGTATGTAGAAAATATATACTTTTAACAGTGTCCATCTCCCCCCCCCCCCCCCCCGGAAATTTGAGTCAACCCCCCGAAAATTTCAAGTGCACCCCGGAGGAAAAAGTCTGGAAGAAACACTGCCTGTATCATTAACGAAAAAAACCAACTTGTATTTCAAAATGTGAGTGGTTAGCTCATTGAATCAGATACTGAATTTTACCATGTGCTGTCTAGTTTAAATCAGCAAGTTTTAAATGTTCTACATAATAATATAATTTTTTTTACATAAATAGGTCTTGTACATTTCGTTTACGTTTCTCGTAGTAATAGTTTTAGCTAGAGGCGACCGTGGCAGTAGTAGTTTTAGCTACAGGTGAGTGTGGTTGTAATTTAAGAAGTGGGGTGGTTGTTTAAAAAAATAAGCATTCAAATAACAATTCCTTATTTGGCTGTGAGCTTGTCATTCGATTTTTTGGTGAGCTGTTGTGTCCTCATTATGTCATTGCGCTACCAAGGTACTTTCTTTAATAGAGAAAAACGATAACATAAAAAATAAACCGGGAGTGATCTCCCCTAAACTTTCTCGAATATTCTTATATAAAACAACAGGGGATGGGAACTCGGGATATAGTTATGATTTTTAATCCATTTTAAATACTTAAACTTTTTAAAATAAAATAGAATCTCATAGAAAAAAAGTATTGCACACCAAGCGAACGCCGAATAAAGATGTTCATAATGGTGCGCAATATTATTAGTACTTTATAAATTTAGATGCGTTTTGGAGAAATCGGAAATAGCGTAAATTAGTACTTCCCGTCAACGGAAATTACTCAAAATTTGACCGAAGAGAATTAGATTTTTTACTTACATGTGAAATTTCATTTATCGATCTGAAATAGTACTCAAGTTATAGGCTTTTGAAAAATTCAAAGTAGAAAAAGTACCACTTCTGGTTATCGGAAATCGCTCAAAAGTTGATACAGATCTACGATTTTGATAAAATACCTATATATGAAATTTCATCAACCTAGCTGTAACGGTACTCAAGTTATCGTGTTTACACACACACACACACACACACACACACACACACACACACACACACACACACAGACATACGGACAAGATTGCAAAATTATGTTTTTCCGTATCAGTGAGATGTAAAACGTCGAGATTTGTAAAAATCTCGATTTTTTTTTTTTGCACGATTACAAGACTTTCTCTATACTTCGTATATACAAGAAAGTAAAAAAAGTAAAAAAAAAATGTTCAGTCCAAAACTCAAAGATGGTTCCTTCTATTCCAATAGACTCCCTAGGGAAGCATTGGGCCAAAACCACACATCGACGATCTTGATACAATTATCACCCCCCCCCTCCCTTCTCCCCACATATCTCAAGCCATATCTTTCTAGCATCACTCACAACTTATTTTTGACTCGTTTTCCGGAAATAAAGGCAGTCACTAAAGGTCAAGGTTTTCAGTGGCAAGAGTCTGCTGATCTTAGTGGAATAAAAAAAAAAATAACTGATAATATAAATATAGTAACAAATTAATGGTGTAATTTTCAAAAATATTTTTATAATGTTGACGAAACAGCGAGATAAACATAACTTTATATCAATTAGGTTGTAGTTTTTTTTTATTCCTTCACATTGAAACAAAATGATATTGTCTCTGAACACAGTTTATATTCAGTGTTTCTTCCAAACTTTTTTGTCCCCCCCCCCCCCCCCGAAGAGATGCCTGGAAGAAACTCTGTTTATATTTTGTACATTGGACTCTTTTATTTTCAAAGAGATACACATTTTTTTTTCAACACAACTGTTCGATGAAAGTCGTTCTGTTTTAACGTTGCCCCTACCCCGCACGAATTTGGCCCTCAACAGCGTGTGTTTGATTCACAATGGTTTTAAAAAAAGAAGAAAAAAAAAGAATATACACGAGCGTTGGATAGTGTCTATAGAATAAAGATAATCCAACCGCAACTACAGTATTCTCTTTACAAAACAATCATCAAGTCAAAAATGCACTAAAATATTTTTTTAAATAATAAAAAAAAAATAATTATTGTCGGCTATGGGCCCATAAACGCCCCCTCCCCCGTACCGCGGGCAGAGCCGGCGTTACGTATACGCGGGGCGCGGGGCGCGGGGCCTGCTTTTTTCCATTATATATATATATATATATATATATATATATATATATATATATATATATATATATATATATATATATATATATATATATGTGTGTGTGTGTGTGTGTGTGTGTGTGTGTGTGTGTGTGTGTATAGTCATATATAATATGCATACACACATAATAACACATAAATGTTTTGGAGTCTATAAGACTTTAATAACAGATGTTTACCTCTCCCACGTTTTAACCCAATGTTCTTAGTGGTTTTTAGCGCAATTCCCATACGGACAATTGCGATTATTAACTCGTTCAGGATGGATGTGTGTCCGATGTGTGTCCGCAGCTTTATGTCGTATCTCCTCCTCAACGAAGCAATATCGAGGACTAGTTCCAAAAGCAAATATGTTATGCAAGTTCCGAGGATGACTGTGGGCCAAAACAATTCCCAGAATTCCTTCCTGGATTTCCCGGAAAAGCCAAAAAAACCTCGAAAAAATGCAGTTTTTGGCGCATATCTTGGCAACCAGACCACTTAGCGACTTGAAACATTTACCAATCGATTCCTGCCATAATTTAGAACAATATTGCCGAAGAAAGTTTTCAAAAATATCCTTTCGTTCGGTCACAAAAAAATTTTAAAATTACATAAACACCTACAAACCGATCGTTCTCCTAGCTTGAACGCACCCCAGCATTATACGTCTTGTTTTGTCCCCGTGTGTGCTTTACGCTACGACAGAGCTATTTTTAGATAACATAAGGAAATTGCGCTAAAATTGTCACTAGACTTTTTATTAACTTGTTTTTCTCTCTAAGATATTTAATAACTTTTGACAGATATGTAATTCATACCAAATCACTTAAGAAAATTCAATCACGTGCCAAATAATTAGGAAAATAAAGTTGTTTAAATTGTTTGTTGATGACTAATTGTTAATATAAAAGCATGGGCGTAGCGAGGGGGGGGGGTGCGGACCGCACCGGGTGACAAGATTTAGGGGGGGGGGGGTGACACCAAGGCAAAAAAATAGCAAAACATACAAAAAATGATGTTTCCACTTTAAAAAGTGGTTAATTAGAGTGTTAAATAGTCTTTTAAGAGCAAATTTGATAAATTCCGACAAGGGTGGAGAGGGGGGGGGGGGGGCTGGTGGTGACACCATGACGTAAACCTGCTAATGATAGAGAAAACATGCTACATCAACACTTTTAACTTTCTTCAAAAAAAATAATAATAAATCACTCTGTCGAATGCCCCTTGATATAGATCCTAAGGGCTTCCCCTCCCCCCTCATCGCCCTCTTCCCACCCCTCTGCACGCAACCAGTGTTTCTTCCAGACTTTTTTTCTCGGGGGGGCACTTGAAATCTTCGGGGGGGGCCGGTAAACTTTCTTCGGGGGGGGCGGACACTGTTAAAAGTATATATTTTCTATATAAATTATATAAATTTCATTTCGTTCGGGGGGGGCGGTAAAAAATTTTCGGGGGGCTTACGCCCCCCCCGAAGAGATGCCTGGAAGAAACTCTGCACGCAACTGAATGTTAATTTTGTTATACCAAGACAAGTAGGGCTACATATACGACATCTACAACAAGAAAGTCAGGACTAGCGCTCATCAGGTCACTAACTGTCTACTACAGGCATCCCTCTACTTACTAAAAGGACGTCTTCATCGGTCCGCATACAATAGAGTATCTTTTTACCTGTTTCCCAAATTTACATCCCATGTCAGGTCGGGGGCTAATTCTAGACCGCCATCTCCAGTCAGCTCAGGTCAAATGCCAGGCGACCGTACCCCTACACAAAGGGAAGGTGTGACACCGTTTTTGTATCGAATTACGGCCTTTCCCAGTTCAGGTGGGGTGATAACTCACTAACATCAACCGTGGCCTAAGTTATAACAATCAACAAATTCGGCATTTCCACCATTTAGTTTTTCCCCATTGAATTCAGCAATTTATTAAAGTTTACAAACTAATTCAGATAACAATGACAGTGCTGAAGCGCGGGGGCCCCTTCAGGCGCGGGGCTTAGGGCGGGCCGCCCCGTTTGCCACCCCCTAATGCCGGCTCTGACCGCGGGGTCTGGCGGCATTATAGTTCCGCCCCTAAGTCTACCCCTGGATGATACTTTATTGGGAAAAAAAATTGTTGGAAGGGGAAGGACGCAGGGGCGGAAACTACAGTGCCGCCAGACCCCGCAATGCGGGGGGGGGGGGGGCCCACGCCATTTAGGGGCCCACGGCCGACCATAAAAAAATAATGTTATAGTTAAAAAAAATGTTCTTGCATTTTTGACTTAATGTTTGTTTTGTAAAAAAGATTACCGTAGCTGCGGTTGGATTATCTTTATTCTATAGACACCACCCCCACGCTCATTTTTCCTTCGTTTTTAAACCACTGTGAAAGCCGAGTCCTCTTTCTCCTACAATGAAACTTATCAAAGATAAGCAAACGTTCAAACCACTTCCATGACTTATTTCCCTTTTTTAAATAGTCAAATAGTGATGCTCATAAGCCCTCTTTTCAATAGATTTGTACCTAAACAAATTAAAACGCAATTAATTCTCTTTACTATTATTTGTTTATAAATTATTTACTAAAGAATGACACAGTATAAAAATAAAATATATTTAAAATCAATAAAATAAATCCAAAAAAATATAAAAATATACATGATACGAGACACCATTATTTACAGAAAGCTTTCATGTTTTATATTCTTTTGACCGATATGATGTCAACCGTCATATGGCAGAGACAGAGCCGGCGTTAGGGGGTGGCAAACGGGGCGGTCGCCGCAGGCCCCGCGCTTGAAGGGGCCCCGCGCTTCAGCACTGTCATTATTATCTGAATTAGTTTGTAAACTTAAATAAATTGTTGCTGAATTCAATTGGGGAAAAACTAAATGGTCGAATGCCGACGTTGTTGATTGTTATAATTGAGGCCACGGTTGATGTTGGTGAGTCCCACCTGAACTGGGACAGGTTGTAATTCGATACAAAAATAGTGTCACACCTCCCCTTTGTGTAGGGTACGGTCGCATGGCATTTGACCTGAGCTGACTGGAGATTGTTGGACGCGAATCAGCCCCCGACCTGACATGGGATGTAAATTTGGGAAACACGTACAGAGCAGTTTTTTTTCGGGGGGGGGGGGGGGGGGGGCTTAGGAAGAAACTCTGGTAAAGAGATACCCTATTATATGTGGACCGATGAAGATGTCCTTTTAGTGAGCAAGCGGGATATCTGTAGTAGACAGTTAGTGACCTGATGAACGCTAGTCCTGACTTGCTTGTTGAAGATGTCGTATATGTAGGCCTACTTATCTTGGTATAACAAAATTAACATTCAGTTGCGTGCAGAGGGGTGGGAGGAGGGCGAATAGGGGGGGGGGAGCCCTTAGGATCTATATCAGGGGGCATTAAACAGGGTGATTTATTATTATTTTTTTTGGAAGAAAGTTAAAACTGTTGTTATGTTGTTTCATCTTAAGGATTCATCCGTTCCAAGACAGAATGATTACTTTACCGTTTTCATCCAAATTGTTTTATTCAATCGTCTTCCAGTGGTGCTGACATGATAGTCAGCGAATTGTCCTCGTCGCACAACTTTGTAAAAATCGTCCAAAAAAGCGCGACGTTCTTTATGGATGACCCCTAAGTCCAAAAGCTATCAGTGTTTTTCTATTTCTTTTCAACTTTAATTACTTTAGATTTGTTGATTTTGTAATTTGTCTAAAATTCTGTGCTTACTAACACTATCTTTTTTTTTAGATACAACTAAAACGCATGACTTTTATATTAACTATTAGTCATTAACAAACAATTTAAACAACTTTATTTTCCTAATTTTTTGGCACGTGATTGAATTTTCTTAAGTGATTTGGTATGAATTACATAACTGTCAAAAGTTATTTAATATCTTAGCAAGGAAAAAAAAACTAAGAACATTGGGTTAAAACATGGGAGAGATAAACATCTGTTATTAAAGTGGAAAGTTTGGCATTAGCTTATAAACTCCAAAACATTTATGTGTTGTTATGTGTGCATGCACATTAAATAAGCCTATATATATATATATATATATATATATATATATATATATATATATATATATATATATTTATATATATATATATATATATATATATATATATATATATATAATGGAAAAAAGCATGCCCCGCGCGGATGGTTGGCCCTAGGCCCCGCGTATTCCTAACGCCGGCTCTGGGCAGAGATAATATAAAACTAATTTTCACAAAACAGACTAATGCACTTACACTCATGACATGATGTTGTAATTTGTTTTAATTAAATAAAACCCACGTATTTCTCATAACACGAACAGGCCAGCATGAATAAGTATCCTATGTTCGTATGCTGTGTTTGAGTATATATATATATATATATATATATATATATATATATATATATATATATATATATATATAGGCCTATATATTTATATGGGGGGGGGGGCCTAAAAAATTTTTTTGCGGGATGGTCCCTTTTTTCTAGTTCCGCCACTGGAAGGACGCCCTCGGTTCTTGCACTGCCTGACACCCGTGCTAGTGACGCCACTGTTTGATATTCATCTAAACGCGTTCACTCTTTCTCCTAAAGAGTTTTGTACTGGATTATAGGCGTCGTTGAATGTTCAGGCGGTAAAATGGGGAAAAAATAATGGAAATCGTATACCGTGGTTAAATGATCAACGATTCGTTAAATCACATTGATTGTTTCGTTTAAACTATTTGAAAAATGATCGTTTTTAAAAGTGCATGCTTATTTGAGTTTACAAATATTAGCAAGGTGCACTTTACTACTTAAAAAAAAAACATTTTAAACTAAATATTTGTATTAAAAGTTTTAAAATACAATCTTCAGTTTGGACTTTGATGAAAACCTGATATTTTATGCTCACGATGTAATTCTATCTTTTAAAACTATATTTGAGAAGCGACGAAATTCTATACTTTTAAAAATGTAAATCGATCGCTTCTTAAAATATATTTTTTTAAATTATAAATAAAGGCTTATCTCTTTGCCTTAACGGTATCAATATTTTTGAAACCTAAGGTAGTGTATTAGGAAGATATATTTTCTGTTCCGCTCTTCCCTATTTTCCCGCAATAACAGTTGTGTAATGAAACCATAGTTAATTTCAACATCAATGAAACCATAGTTAATCCCAACATTAATGAAATCACAGATAATCCCAACATAAATGAAACCATAGTTAATCCCAACATTAATGAAATCACAGATAATCCCAAAATAAATGAAACCGTAGTTAATCCCAACATTAATGAATCCATAGTTAATCCCAACATTAGTGAAACTATAGATAATCCCAACTTTAAACCCTACCTACTCAAGTAAAACTTCAGCAATGTTAAGAGACCCTCGTTATTGCAGTATTTGTTTCCTATGGAAATCTGGTTATAAAAAGATATATTAAATAGACAGCTATAGCTCTTAGAGTTATTTAAATTTTAAATCCTAGATGCACTTTTCTACCTTCAGCGATAAAAACGATAGATATTATATTCAAAGTTTAAGCCAAAAATATTTGACGCCCCCCCCCCCCTCCCCTGAACTAAAGGGAATTTATATAGAAAATATATACTTTTAACAGTATCCGCTCCCCTTCCCCCGAAAATGTTAGTCTCCCCCACCCCCTGGAGAAGAGAAAAAAGTCTGGAAGAAACATTGGGTGTGAAAGGGTAACCACGATACTAACAAAGAATAAAGCTAATTATGTAAATTAAAATTCGTTGCAATCCATTTGGGCAGGTGTTTCATGACCTCGGCATATGAAGTGATGGTGTGGTCAGCACTTTGTTTAGCCGCCTTTACTTTCCCCAACACAAGTCAGGTACCCATCAGAGCTGGATGGACTCATGGACGTCCTACCAGTGTTTCTTCCAGACTTTTTTCTCCGGGGGGGGGGGGGGGGACTTGAAATTTTCGGGGGGGGGGGCGGTAAACTTTCTTCGGGGTGGGGGGGGGGGGGGGGCGGACACTGTTAAAAGTATATATTTTCTATATAAATTATATAAATTTCATTTCGTTAGGGGGCGGTAAAAAAATTTCGGGTGGGGGGGGGGGGGGCTTTTAAAAATGTAATATAATTTTTTTTATTCAGATAGAGGGAAGTAACAAAAATATTTGTTCTGTCTTATCATAACTCGATTACCTCTGATATTGAGGTTCGATAACTCCAACAGTATGTTGGTCGAAAAACCATATTGTGGTTAGTTCCACTGATTTTTTTCTTATATTTTAATCAACATATGGACTAACTAAGATATAATACACACATTAATTAGCATTATTTATCCAATCTGAGTATCTTGCACACATGCACGCAAGCACGCACGCACACACACACAAACAAAAACAAACACTCACAAATATAATAAATAGATAAATAAAACAAATGTCAAGAGGTTTTCAGCCTTTTGGTCTCACCCTGTGCTAAAAAAACTCATTTTTATCCCCAGCAGTGGCGTAGCGATTTCGGATGTCACCCGGTGCGGCACTTAATGGTGTCACCCCCCCCCCCCCCCCCAGAGCCGTAGACAAAATTTCAAATTTCGATTTGCACCCCCCCCCCTCCTCTCAAACTTTCGATTTGCACCCCCCCTCAAGTTTTTTTCTATATATTTTGCTATTTTTTGCCTTGGTGTCACCCCCTAAATGGTGTCACCCGTTGCGGTCCGCACTCCCGCCCCCCCCCCCCCCCATTACGCCTCTGATCCCCAGCATTATACACACTGTAGGCCTACTCTATGTGCGGCATATTTTTTTTAATTTAAAAAAGTCTATCCCTCTGTCTTGGTTTTTTAATTATACATGTGTATACATATTAATGGTAATATGTATACACATGTATAATTAAAAAGCCAAGACAGAGGGATAGACTTTTTTAAATTAAAAAAAAAAGAGCTGAAGCCAACAGACAAAATTAATAGCCGGGGATCGGAAGAAATGGAAGGAAATGGTGGAGGCCCTATGTTCCATAAGGAGCAAAGAGGACTAAGTCAAATAAGTCATACATATTACCATTGCCATCATCGGCGTATTCCTTATGCTTTACACGGCTGAGTGTGGTGGGGGGGGGGGGGATAAGTGCTTTTTTACCCCTTCCCCTTTCCCCGCACCAGATATTTAAGTCAGCTCCCCAAAAGTTTCAAGTGCTCCCCCCCCCCCCACCCAGACGCTTCAAGTGTACCCTCCCCCACCTCGAACCCCGAGAAAAAAATTTGCTTGAAAGAAAACCTTAAATTCAAGCACTACTTGTGTGAACAAACAACAAGTCAGATATAATTGTTATTAAAATGGACTCAGCCATGACTTTTTTATTAAAAGGCGGAACACGCAGGGTTGGTATAAGAAAATGACAATCAAGGTTTCATTCAAATGCCAAAAGAAGAGCAGACGGAGCCGAGCACTTGACCGTGCAGCGAGCTCAGAAGGGAGAAGTTGGCCACGGTGAAGGTCAGGCTTGGTGACGAGCTTAGTGACGTCAGTGACTTCTGAGACAGGTTTCTGCCGACTCGCAGAGCAATGACCTTGACACCATTTTCCTGGAGAAGTCTGGACTCTGAGGCCGCTGGGGTGTCTGGAAGGTGGGAAAAATAATTTTCAAATATTTTTTAACGTTTTTTTTTCCAACATGTTTTTGTTAATATTGGCTTGTATAGTAGTCATGTCACACAACTTGAGGCGTTGGGGGTAGGGTGGATAGGGAGTGGTTCGAAGATTTTTTAATGCTGTCGTGGGAAGGGTGGCTTAAGAAAGTGTGACATCACATTATTTTGCAATTTTTTTTTAGTAAATACTTAAGGTTTGCAACTATATAAACAAAGTGTAAATCGGAAAAAGAAGGTGCGTAACCTTGACCATGATTTGCTAGAAAAAAAAATTTAGTAAGAGGGAGACTTAAGTGCTTCGGCTTCGCATTTCAATCGTTGAGTTATCAGGACTTTTGTGACAGTGTTTGATAATAAAGTTTGGTGAGAAGGCTGAAGGTAATCAGCAAGAAAGCCTTGCCATCTTTAATGTACAACGTACAAACTAAACTTTCACAGAAATTAATTTCAGAATAATATTTTTTTTTTGACATTTTTCAACGCTAGACTCAACATTTCCCTAAGACGCCCCTTTGTTCATTTTTCGCAGATACAACTATAATCATCGAAAAACGTGGTTGTAGAATATCGTTGAATTGTTAATGTTATTTTATTCATAATCCATGTCTCTGTCTCTCTGAATGTGTTAATTTGACCTGAGTGACGTAAAGTCCGTCAGAATGTCAAAAAGGGGGAATGCAGGACGGCAAGCCTTTTACAACATTCGTAATGAACGATATAACAATAAATCTAAACAATAAACACTCCCTATTTATTGGAATAATTAACTACTCCCTATTTCAAGGTACTTCCTATAAAATGTTATCGTATATGGAATATTGACACATTTCACTCAATTTTTGACGTTTTATTTGTCGTTACTGTTTTGAGGTAGATCTACTTAAATTTACTAAAATTAAACCTAGATCTAGAATGTATAGAAAGTATTCTAAGCATGAAAGATTGTTATATATTAGGGTAAAATCACGATATAGCGTCGGTTATTATTCCGGAACTGTACAGCAGTAAAAAACAGTAAAACCAAGGCGTAGTCTGTCGAGCCGTTCCGGAAACCACCGGAAATACTGGAAACCATCATTTATTTGCCGCCATATTATTTTTAGTACATAATGTTTAAAAATGTGCAAGGATTGATTTTAGTTGCATTTTAAATACTGTTTAGCTAATTATTTTGTATTTCTAATTATTTTAAGTGTATGTGCTAATTATTGCTGCTACTAAACATTATTCTATTTATTCTTACTACTTTTAACTTTAGTTAATCTAGCCTAATCGTCTTATTTACTAACAGAACTAGATTCTAGAGCTGGTTGTCGCAAATCTTCTGCAGGTTTTTTCTGTTTCCTAAAAAAAAACATTAATTACTACACTTGACTTTATTAATAATATTTAGATTTACTAATTGTTGCTAATTTTTTTGTCAGTTAAACATTAAATTAAGTTAAAACATTAATTTAATGCACTTGACTTTATTTTTCTTTCACCGGTCAAATAAAGTATGGTTTACAGTAACGAATGTTACCGAAACTCAACGAACATTACCCAATAATTTCCGACGCTATATCGTGATTTTACCTATATTAGAATATATGACAATATAGATCTACACTTCTACAGCTAGGGAAATTGTAGAAAAAGATCAGGTAATCCCTTAGTTTAGCGTCGGAAATTATCGGGTAATGTTTGTTGAGTTTCGGTAAATAGAGTTACGGTAAACCATGGTTTATTTGACCATTGAAATATAAATAAATTGAAAGTCGATTGTAGTAAATTAATGTTTAAATTTTTTAAGTTTAATCGACAAAAGGAAACGAGAAAAAATATAATAGTAGATTTAAATTAGTAGATCTAAAAATTAAAAAAAACAAACATATAGGGGCCTATTAATATAAATATAAATAATGAAGTCAAATGTAATAATTTAATGTTTTTGGCTTGCAGCGGATTTGCGACCATTAATTAATTAGATCTAGATCTAGCTAGATATCTAGCTGCTAGGCCAAGTAAAAAATCAAGATAACGAAAATAGTAAAAATGATTACAACATGTAAAAATGATTGGCATTGTTTTACTGTTTTTTTACTGCTAAACGATTCCGGAATAATAACCGACGCTAAACTAAGGGATTACCAAAGATCAAGCATAGTACTAATAGTAGATAGTAGATAGATCTAGATCTAGATCTAGATGATGATAGTAGATAGTAGATAGGCATATCTAATTCTAAACTTCTAACTAAAAAAGTGAAAGTCTCTCTGTGGATACGCCAACAAAGTCAAAACAACAAATATTCTAAAAAAAAACATTCTTCTATTACTAGATCTATACGTATAGATTCGAGTACATAGATTACAAGGATACATATGATGATACTAGTAAAAGTAGTTTTCAATGGGGATTCTGAATAAACACAGACAAATAAATTTCTAACTAACATTTCTAAATATTTATTTATATTAAATTAACATTTACAGTCAACCATCTGAAAATTCTTCAAAATTATCAGTGTGAAGAAGCATGATAATAAAATATTTAATATTAATATAGATTCTAGATTAGATCTAGACAACTCAGTGAAACTATTATATTGCATTTGTGTGTCATTGCTGTAACTGTTGTTTAGAGATGAAAGAAAGGGGCTAACCAGTGCATTCATATTTGTAATAATACAAAATGAAACAGAAAGTCTGGTTGCTTCTAATAATCTAAGCTAATTTCCTTAGCTATTGGTAATTTATTTATAAATAATTTATAAAAAATTGAGGTGCATTTGCAATGCAGGTCAGAATTAGTTTGTTGCTGTATAATGGACTTGTATAAAGTAACAATGCCAATGTCATTCACACGTGGAGCACATTATTACACACTTACAATGGCGGAAGATATATTTAATAATTTAACATTAATCTGATGGCTAGCTGAGGGCAATACATACATCCAGGATAACTCTGTTGACATTCTGTGACACTGCTTATGTTACATATGTTAAAAAATACCCAAAAACAGACATTCTGGGCTTTCAAGACTCCTTGTGATGTTATAAAGCACTAGGAATTAGGTGCTGAGAAGAAATAAAAGACAAGGCTGGAGTGTATTGGCTGTTTTAATGGAAGAAAATCAATTTGTGTGTGTGAAAACGACATGTTAGCAAACTGTCTTCCAGTTATTTTCCACAATCATTGTCAAATTGTGATATTGTGCACACCAAAATCTTTTACACTTGTGTTATACTTTCTTAGATATGTAGGGCTATGTTTTGCTGTTTTCTCAAAATTTTAGTACATCTTTCAAATCTGTATCATGAGACTGATTCAAACTATAACCATACATGTCTTTTAGATGCATGGAAAGTATTATAACTGTGTGCTCGTTACTTGGGTTTAGTTTATTCCTACAATTTGATCATCATTTTTTGTATTGCCGATGATTTAAATTTTATTAAATTTCAAAAAATCTTTACATAACACAAACTTATGACAATACAATTTTCTTATTATAGAACAAGTTAGCGAAACTGTTAACAAACTTACCATCTGTTAATCTAATAGTTCTTATTTGGTAAATTGTTTAGGAATCTTAACTCCATTAAAACTAATACAACTCCAGATGATTCTCATCTAGGAGGGGCCATAGGATAACTTGAATCACTTACCATCCAAAGAGTCAGCGTTGGTTAAAACTATTATAACTCTAGATGACTCGCCTTTAGGAGGGGACATAGGATAACTTGAATCACTTACCATCCAAAGAGTCAGCGTTGGTTAAAACTATTATAACTCTAGATGATTCTCATCTAGGAGGGGCCATAGGATAATATGAATCACTTACCATCCAAAGAGTCAGCATTGGTTAAAACTATTATAACTCTAGATGATTCTCCTCTAGGAGGGGCCATAGGATAACTTGAATCACTTACCATCCAAAGAGTCAGCGTTGGTTAAAACTATTATAACTCTAGATGATTCGCCACTTGGTGGTGCAAAGGAATTGTAGCGAGCGTATCTGAAGGCTTCAGCTAAAGTTGGGGGCCCTTCATAACCTGGGCATGGGGAATGGTAGATCGCCTGGAGAAATATAATATAAATTTTCCCAGAAAAATGCGCAAACAGAAATGCTCAAATGAAAACCGCACAAACCGAAAAAATGCTCAAATATGAACAAACTAATTTTTTGTTGCGCAATCTTTCTGGCCACTATCTTTGAGCTCTACAGACAATGGAGGAGTGTGACCAGCTGCCCCTTTTCCCCCCTCCATAACTTTGCAGCGTGCTTTTCACATGCCAGACTCAGACCCCCCCCCCCCCCCATCTAAAATGACGTCACACTTTATTCGACCTCTCACATGCCTTATTTTTTTTTTAAATATTATTTTTGTTAGAGGACATAACCTAAGTAGAATGTTATTACTGAGATTTATAGATGAGTAGTTTCCCTTAGCAAGTGCGAACTTAAAACTTGGAATCTGTTTTACACTTAACGTATACAAATTAGAAACAATATTTGATCCATCAAACGATTTTCCAAACAACTTACAAAAAATATACGATGTTTCATTGTTAAAAAAAAATCAACTTTTTAAAATCATTTCTCCCCTCCTCTCCACCCTTACTCGTCGTTCTTCACAAAAGAAGTCCACCCCCCATCTCTAAACTACCCGAGGACAGCATTGTTCGTGGATGGTCCACCCACCCACACCTTATATAAGCAAAAATCATTTAACTGTTTATGAACCAGGTATTATATACTGGACACCTCACATGGTGTTATGCAGAAGGCAGCACTAGTTGTAATTTTAATAGGGCTGGTAAGTAGGTCACCAACCAGTTCCACGGCTCAATAAAACCTGCATGAGCCATAGAAATGGTTGTTGACCTACTTACCAGCCCTATTGTAACGACCATCTACAATTCATTCAACTTCAAATGCATTTTAGAGCTTAAAATAATCAGATTTGATTTGGAAATATAAAAAAAATCTAGTAACCGTCTTTTCGTTTTGAATATCGTGTCATTTAGACAAGACAGGTTTTTTTTAAGTCCAAAATTGTGTTACTTTTTTTTTTTTTAATCTTTAACCACACTGTTGTCCGCTGACGAAGACCTTAGGTCGAAACGTCAATTACAACAGTAAGAGTCTTTAATTTGTGAGGTAACTAACTCTACCTCTTTTTAAAAAAAAATTATTACTAACTACTTAACCGTTACACACAAGCTTACCTCGGTGACCGGCGAGTTTTGGGAAAACTTGTTGAAGTCGAAAATCTCAGAAACAGTAGGACCGGAATAGACCAAGCTGACTTGAACGGCGTCTTTAGAGATTTTGAAACCAGAGAGAAAATCTGTCACGAAGACCAGAATCTGAGCACAATCTGGGCTACTGAGTGGTGCTTGGATGTCAATAATAAACAGAAGTTGAATCTTGTCCTTGCAAACCGCGGAATTTCGTTTTCCGAAGTGATTATTATTTCCACTTCTGAAGTTTCCTCCGTGACTTTGGAATTTTTGTATTTGTTTTATGCTGTTGTGTTGTTGCTTATGACTTTGGCCATTTTTTGTATTGAAACGATGACGACTTTGATCATATGTTGGTCTAAAATCCCGTTGATGATTTTGACTATTTTTTGTGTTAAAATTTTGTTGATGAATTTGAGCTTTTCTTGAACGATGCGAACCTTGGTTTGCAGTTGGATACTTGTTAAAATTAGGAGGTTCTTGTTTCTTTTCATCGCGATAAAATTTCAGACTATGCCCTCTGGAAAGGTGAGTTTTGGATTGACCACGGTTTATTTCATGATGACTATGTTTAGAATTGAATTTCTGATTCGTCTTTGTCCAGTGATTTGGTTCGTAATGAGGAGCATTCGTTTTTATCGAAGGCTTATCCTTTTCGTGTTTGGACTTTGATTGACGTGAACGCCCGGAGACCGTGCGCTTAGTTCTTTGATTTTCTATTGGGTGTGGGGTCTGTTGGGTGTGTACAGTTGTTGGTGTGGGAAGGTTTTTTGATGATGTGTGAGTTGTCGTTGGGTAGGTTGTATTTTCACTGTGGTTTGTGGCAGGTGGGTAGGTTGTAGTTTCAGTGTGGGTTGTGGTTGGGTAGGTTGTTGTTTCAGTGTGGGTTGTGGTTGGGTAGGTTGTAGTTTCAGTGTGGGTTGTGGGTGGGTAGGTTGTTGTTTCAGTGTGGGTTGTTGGTGGGTAGGTTGTTGTTTCAGTGTGGGTTGTTGGTGGGTAGGTTGTAGTTTCAGTGTTGGTTGTGGTTGGGGAGGTTGTAGTTTCAGTTTGTGTTGTGGGTGGGTAGGTTGTAGTTTCAGTGTTGGTTGTGTAGGTTGTGTAGGTTGTAGTTTCAGTGTGGGTTGTGGTTGGGTAGGTGGTAGTTTCAGTGTAGGTTGTGGTTGGGGAGTTTGTAGTTTCAGTTTGTGTTGTGGGTGGGTAGGTTGTAGTTTCAGTGTTGGTTGTGTAGGTTGTGTAGGTTGTAGTTTCAGTGTGGGTTGTGGGTGGGTAGGTTGTAGTTTCAGTGTTGGTTGTGTAGGTTGTGTAGGTTGTAGTTTCAGTGTGGGTTGTGGGTGGGTAGGTTGTAGTTTCAGTGTGGGTTGTTTGTGGGTAGGTTGTAGTTTCAGTGTTGGTTGTGTAGGTTGTAGTTTCAGTGTGGGTTGTGGTTGGGTAGGTTGTTGTTTCAGTGTGGTTTGTAGTTGGGTAGGTTGTAGTTTCAGTGTGGGTTGTGGCCGGTGGGTAGGTTGTTTTTGTGTGGTTTGTGGTTGGTGGATAGGTTTTAGTTTCATTGTGATTTATGGGTGTAATGTTGGCTGTAGTTTCAGTATGGTTTGCGGTAAGTGGGTAGGTTGTAGTTTTAGTGTGGTTTGTGGTTGGTGGGTAGGTTGTAATTGGGGTGTAATTTTTATGTGGTGTGTATGTAATTGTTTCATTGTAATTGGCATGTGGTGTGTATGTTGTTGTTGCAAATGACTGTTCGTAGCTTGGCGATTGAGTGTGATCCATCGTTGATATAACCGTTAACACAGTGGAACTTGTTGATTCAGTGGAAACCATCATATTAGTCACTCCAGGGTATTTAGTCACACTAGGAGGGAAAGTCGATCCTGGAGAGGAAGTCACTCCAGCAGATGAAGTCACTCCAGGAGAGGAAGTCATTCCAGCAGATGAAGTCACTCCAGGAGAGGAAGTCATTCCAGGAGAGGAAGTCACTCCAGGAGAGGAAGTCACTCCAGGAGAGGAAGTCACTCCAGGGGGGGAAGTCACTCCAGGGGAGGAAGTCATTCCAGGAGAAGAAGTCATTCCAGGAGAGGAAGTAATGCCAGGAGATGAAGTAACGCCAGAAGAGGAAGTCACTCCAGGAGAGGAAGTCACTCCAGGAGAGGAAGTCACTCCAGGAGAGGAAGTAACTCCAGGAGAAGAAGTCACTCCAGAGGAGGAAGTCACTCGAGGGATTTTAGTCACTCCAGGAGAGGAAGTCACTCCAGGAGAGGAAGTCTTTCCAGGAGAGGAAGTCACTCTAGGAGAGGAAATAACGCCAGGAGAAGAAGTCACACCAGGGGAGGAAGTCACTCCAGGGGAGGAAGTCACTCCAGGGGAGGAAGTCACTCCAGGGGAGGAAGTCACTCCAGGAGAGGAAGTCACTCCAGGAGAAGAAGTCATTCCAGGGGAGGAAGTCACTCCAGGAGAGGAAGTCACTCCAGGAGAGGAAGTCATTCCAGGCGAGGAAGTCACTCCAGGAGAGGAAGTAACTCCAGCGGAGGAAGTCACTCCAGGGGAGGAAGTTATGCCAGGAGAGGAAGTAACGCCAGGAGAAGTCAGACCAGGTGAGGAGGTCACTCCAGGGGAGGAAGTCACTCCAGGAGAGGAACTCACTCCAGGGGAGGAAGTCACTCCAGGGGAGATAGTCACTCCAGGAGAGGAAGTCATTCCAGGGGAGGAAGTCACTCCAGGAGAGGAAGTCACTCCAGGAGAGGAAGTCACTCCAGGAGAGGAAGTAACGCCAGGAGAGGAAGTCATTCCAGGAGAGGAAGTCACTCCAGGAGAAGAAGTCATTCCAGGGGAGGAAGTCACTCCAGGGGAGGATGTAACGCCAGGAGAAGAAGTCATTCCAGGGGAGGAAGTCACTCCAGGAGATGAAGTCACGTCAGCAGAGGAAGTCACTCCAGGGGAGGAAGTCACTCCAGGGGAGGAAGTCACTCCAGGGGAGGAAGTAATGCCAGGAGAGGAAGTCATTCCAGGGGAGGAAGTCACTCCAGGAGAGGAAGTCATTCCAGGAGAGGAAGTCACTCCAGCAGAGGAAGTCACTCTAGGAGAGGAAGTAACGCCAGGAGAAGAAGTCACTCCAGGAGAGGAAGTCACTCCAGAAGAGGAAGTCACTCCAGGAGAGGAAGTCACTCCAGGAGAAGAAGTCACTCCAGGGGAGGAAGTCACTCCAGGGGAGGAAGTCACTCCAGGAGAGGAAGTAACTCCTGGAGAGGAAGTCATTCCAGGAGAGGAAGTCACTCCAGGAGAAGAAGTCATTCCAGGGGAGGAAGTATCTACAGGGGAGGATGTAACGCCAGGAGAAGAAGTCACTCCTGGGGAGGAAGTCACTCCAGGAGAGGAAGTCACTCCAGGAGAGGAAGTCACTCCATGGGAGGATGTAACGCCAGGAGAGGAAGTCACTCCTGGGGAGGAAGTCACTCCAGGAAAGGAAGTCACTCCAGGGGAGGAAGTCACTCCAGGAGAGGAAGTCACTCCAGGGGAGGAAGTCACGCTAGGAGAGGAAGTCACTCCTGGGGAGGAAGTCACTCCAGGAGAGGAAGTCACTGCAGGAGAAGAAGTCATTCCAGGGGAGGAAGTCATTCCAGGAGAAGAAGTCACTCCAGGGGAGGAAGTCACTCCAGGGGAGGAAGTCACTCCAGGGGAGGAAGTCACTCCAGGGGAGGAAGTCACTTCAGGGGAGGAAGTCACTCCATTAGAAGAAGTCATTCCAGGGGAGGAAGTCACTCTAGGAGAGGAAGTAACGCCAGGAGAAGAAGTCACTCCAGGAGAGGAAGTCACTCCAGGAGAGGAAGTCACTCCATGGGAGTATGTAACGCCAGAAGAGGAAGTCACTCCAGGAGAGGAAGTCACTCCAGGAGAGGAAGTCACTCCAGGGGAGGAAGTCACGCCAGGATAGGAAGTAACGCCAGGAGAAGAAGTCACTCCAGGTGAGGAAGTCACTCCATGGGAGTATATAACGCCAGGAGAGGAAGTCACTCCTGGGGAGGAAGTCACTCCAGGGGAGTATGTAACGCCAGGAGAGGAAGTCACTCCTGGGGAGGAAGTCACTCCAGGAGAGGAAGTCACTCCAGGGGAGGAAGTCACGCCAGGAGAGGAAGTAATGCCCGGGGAGGAAGAAACTCCAGGAGAGGAAGTCACTCCAGGAGAGGAAGTCACTCCATGGGAGGATGTAACGCTAGGAGAGGAAGTCACTCCAGGGGAGGAAGTCACTAAAGGGGAGGAAGTCACTAAAGGAGAGGAAGTAACGCCAGGAGAAGAAGTCACTCCAGGGGAGGAAGTCACTCCAGGAGAGGAAGTCACTCCAGGGGAGGAAGTCACGCCAGGAGAGGAAGTAACGCCCGGGGAGGAAGTCACTTTAGGAGAGGAAGTCACTCCAGGAGAGGAAGTCACTCCATGGGAGGATGTAACGCCAGGAGAGGAAGTCACTCCAGGAGAAGAAGTCATTCCAGGGGAGGAAGTCATTCCAGGAGAAGAAGTCACTCCAGGGGAGGAAGTCACTCCAGGGGAGGTAGTCACTCCAGGGGAGGAAGTCACTCCAGGGGAGGAAGTCACTCCAGGGGAGGAAGTCACTCCAGGAGAAGAAGTCATTCCAGGTGAGGAAGTCACTCTAGGAGAGGAAGTAACGCCAGGAGAAGAAGTCACTCCAAGGGAGGAAGTCACTCCAGGAGAGGAAGTCACTCCAGGAGAAGAAGTCACTCCAGGGGAGGAAGTCACGCTAGGAGAGGAAGTCACTCCAGGGGAGGAAGTCACTCCAGGGGAGGAAGTCACTCCAGGAGAGGAAGTCACTCCAGGAGAGGAAGTCACTCTAGGAGATGAAGTCACTCCAGGAGAGGAAGTCACTCTAGGAGAGGAAGTAACGCCAGGAGAGGAAGTCACTCTAGGAGATGAAGTCACTCCAGGAGAGGAAGTCACTCTAGGAGAGGAAGTAACGCCAGGAGATGAAGTCACTCCAGGGGAGGAAGTCACTCCAGGGGACGAAGTCACTCCAGGGGAGGAAGTCACTCCAGGAGAGGAAGTAACTCCTGGAGAGGAAGTCATTCCAGTAGAGGAAGTCACTCCAGGAGAAGAAGTCATTCCTGGAGAGGAAGTCACTCCAGGGGAGGAAGTCACTCCAGAGGAGGAAGTAACGCCAGGAGAGGAAGTCACTCCAGGAGAGGAAGTCACTCCAGGGGAGGAAGTCACTCCAGGAGAGGAAGTAACGCCAGGAGAGGAAGTAACTCTAGGAGAGGAAGTCACTCCAGGGGAGGAAGTCACTCCAGGGGAGGAAGTAACGCCAGGAGAGGAAGTCACTCCAGGAGAGGAAGTCACTCCAGGAGAAGAAGTCATTCCAGGGGAGGAAGTCATTCCAGGAGAGGAAGTCACTGCAGGAGAGGAAGTCATTCCTGGAGAGGAAGTCACTCCAGGGGAGGAAGTCACTCCAGGGGAGGAAGTCACTCCAGGGGAGGAAGTCACTCCAGGGGATGAAGTAACGCCAGGAGAGGAAGTCACTCCAGGAGAGGAAGTCACTCCAGGAGAAGAAGTCATTCCAGGGGAGGAAGTCACTCCAGGGGATGAAGTCACTCCAGGGGAGGAAGTCACTCCAGGAGAGGAAGTAACTCCTGGAGAGGAAGTCATTCCAGGAGAGGAAGTCACTCCAGGAGAAGAAGTCATTCCAGGGGAGGAAGTCACTCCAGGGGAGGATGTAACGCCAGGAGAAGAAGTCACTCCTGGGGAGGAAGTCACTCCAGGAGAGGAAGTCACTCCATGGGAGGATGTAACGCCAGAAGAGGAAGTCACTCCTGGGGAGGAAGTCACTCCAGGAGAGGAAGTCACTCCAGGGGGGGAAGTCACTCCAGGAGAGGAAGTCACTCCAGGGGAGGAAGTCACGCTAGGAGAGGAAGTCACTCCTGGGGAGGAAGTCACTCCAGGAGAGGAAGTCATTCCAGGAGAGGAAGTCACTCCAGGGGAGGAAGTAACGCCAGGAGAGGAAGTCACTCCAGGAGAGGAAGTCACTGCAGGAGAGGAAGTCACTCCAGGAGAAGAAGTCATTCCAGGGGAGGAAGTCATTCCAGGAGAAGAAGTCCCTCCAGGGGAGGAAGTCACTCCAGGGAAGGAAGTCACTCCAGGGGAGGAAGTCACTCCAGGAGAAGTCATTCCAGGGGAGGAAGTCACTCTAGGAGAGGAAGTAACGCCAGGAGAAGAAGTCACTCCAGGAGAGGAAGTCACTCCAGGGGAGGAAGTCACTCCAGGAGAGGAAGTCACTCCAGGAGAAGAAGTCACTCCAGGGGAGGAAGTCACTCCAGGAGAGGAAGTCACTCCAGGAGAGGAAGTCAGTCCAGGGGAGGAAGTCACTCCAGGAGAGGAAGTCACTCCAGGAGAGGAAGTCACTCCAGGAGAGGAAGTCACTCTAGGAGAGGAAGTAACGCCAGGAGAAGAAGTCACTTCAGGGGAGGAAGTCACTCCAGGGGAGGAAGTCACTCCAGGGGAGGAAGTCACTCCAGGAGAGGAAGTAACTCCTGGAGATGAAGTCACTCCAGGAGAGGAAGTCACTCTAGGAGAGGAAGTAACGCCAGGAGAAGAAGTCACTCCAGGGGAGGAAGTCACGCTAGGAGAGGAAGTCACTCCTGTGGAGGAAGTCACTCCAGGAGAGGAAGTCACTGCAGGAGAGGAAGTCACTTCAGCAGAGGAAGTCACTCCAGGGGAGGAAGTCACTCCAGGGGAGGAAGTCACTCCAGGGGAGGAAGTAATGCCAGGAGAGGAAGTCATTCCAGGGGAGGAAGTCACTCCAGGGGAGGAAGTCACTCCAGGGGAGGAAGTAATGCCAGGAGAGGAAGTCATTCCAGGGGAGGAAGTCACTCCAGGAGAGGAAGTCATTCCAGGAGAGGAAGTCACTCCAGCAGAGGAAGTCACTCTAGGAGAGGAAGTAAAGCCAGGAGAAGAAGTCACTCCAGGAGAGGAAGTCACTCCAGAAGAGGAAGTCACTCCAGGAGAGGAAGTCACTCCAGGAGAAGAAGTCACTCCAGGGGAGGAAGTCACTCCAGGGGAGGAAGTCACTCCAGGAGAGGAAGTAACTCCTGGAGAGGAAGTCATTCCAGGAGAGGAAGTCACTCCAGGAGAAGAAGTCATTCCAGGGGAGGAAGGCACTCCAGGGGAGGATATAACGCCAGGAGAAGAAGTCACTCCTGGGGAGGAAGTCACTCCAGGAGAGGAAGTCACTCCAGGAGAGGAAGTCACTCCATGGGAGGATGTAACGCCAGGAAAGGAAGTCACTCCAGGGGAGGAAGTCACTCCAGGAGAGGAAGTCACTCCAGGGGAGGAAGTCACGCTAGGAGAGGAAGTCACTCCTGGGGAGGAAGTCACTCTAGGAGAGGAAGTAACGCCAGGAGAAGAAGTCACTTCAGGGGAGGAAGTCACTCCAGGGGAGGAAGTCACTCCAGGAGAGGAAGTCACTCCAGGGGAGGAAGTCACTCCAGGAGAGGAAGTCACTCCAGGAGAGGAAGTCACTCTAGGAGATGAAGTCACTCCAGGAGAGGAAGTCACTCTAGGAGAGGAAGTAACGCCAGGAGAAGAAGTCACTTCAGGGGAGGAAGTCACTCCAGGGGAGGAAGTCACTCCAGGGGAGGAAGTCACTCTAGGAGAGGAAGTAACGCCAGGAGAAGAAGTCACTCCAGGGGAGGAAGTCACGCTAGGAGAGGAAGTCACTCCTGGGGAGGAAGTCACTCCAGGAGAGGAAGTCACTGCAGGAGAGGAAGTCACGTCAGCAGAGGAAGTCACTCCAGGGGAGGAAGTCACTCCAGGGGAGGAAGTCACTCCAGGGGAGGAAGTAATGCCAGGAGAGGAAGTCATTCCAGGGGAGGAAGTCACTCCAGGGGAGGAAGTCACTCCAGGGGAGGAAGTAATGCCAGGAGAGGAAGTCATTCCAGGGGAGGAAGTCACTCCAGGAGAGGAAGTCATTCCAGGAGAGGAAGTCACTCCAGCAGAGGAAGTCACTCTAGGAGAGGAAGTAACGCCAGGAGAAGAAGTCACTCCAGGAGAGGAAGTCACTCCAGAAGAGGAAGTCACTCCAGGAGAGGAAGTCACTCCAGGAGAAGAAGTCACTCCAGGGGAGGAAGTAACTCCAGGGGAGGAAGTCACTCCAGGAGAGGAAGTAACTCCTGGAGAGGAAGTCATTCCAGGAGAGGAAGTCACTCCAGGAGAAGTCATTCCAGGGGAGGAAGTCACTCCAGGGGAGGATGTAACGCCAGGAGAAGAAGTCACTCCTGGGGAGGAAGTCACTCCAGGAGAGGAAGTCACTCCAGGAGAGGAAGTCACTCCATGGGAGGATGTAACGCCAGGAGAGGAAGTCACTCCTGGGGAGGAAGTCACTCCATGAGAGGAAGTCACTCCAGGGGAGGAAGTCACGCTAGGAGAGGAAGTCACTCCTGGGGAGGAAGTCACCCCAGGAGAGGAAGTCACTGCAGGAGAAGAAGTCATTTCAGGGGAGGAAGTCATTCCAGGAGAAGAAGTCACTCCAGGGGAGGAAGTCACTCCAGGGGAGGAAGTCACTCCTGGGGAGGAAGTCAATCCAGGGGAGGAAGTCACTTCAGGGGAGGAAGTCACTCCAGGAGAAGAAGTTATTCCAGGGGAGGAAGTCACTCTAGGAGAGGAAGTAACGCCAGGAGAAGAAGTCACTCCAGGAGAGGAAGTCACTCCAGGGGAGGAAGTCACTCCAGGAGAGGAAGTCACTCCAGGAGAAGAAGTCACTCCAGGGGAGGAAGTCACTCCAGGAGAGGAAGTCACTCCAGGAGAGGAAGTCACTCCATGGGAGTATGTAACGCCAGGGGAGGAAGTCACTCCTGGGGAGGAAGTCACTCCAGGAGAGGAAGTCACTCCAGGAGAGGAAGTCACTCCATGGGAGTATGTAATGCCAGGAGAGGAAGTCACTCCTGGGGAGGAAGTCACTCCAGGAGAGGAAGTCATTCCAGGAGAGGAAGTCACTCCAGGAGAGGAAGTCACTCCAGGAGAGGAAGTCACTCCAGGAGAGGAAGTCACTCCATGGGAGGATGTAACGCTAGGAGAGGAAGTCACTCCTGGGGAGGAAGTCACTCCAGGGGAGGAAGTCACTAAAGGGGAGGAAGTCACTCCAGGGGAGGAAGTCACTCCAGGAGAAGAAGTCATTCCAGGGGAGGAAGTCACTCTAGGAGAGGAAGTAACGCCAGGAGAAGAAGTCACTCCAGGAGAGGAAGTCACTCCAGGGGAGGAAGTCACTCCAGGAGAGGAAGTCACTCCAGGAGAAGAAGTCACTCCAGGGGAGGAAATCACTCCAGGAGAGGAAGTCACTCCAGGAGAGGAAGTCACTCCAGGAGAGGAAGTCACTCCAGGGGAGGAAGTCACTCCAGGAGAGGAAGTCACTCCAGGAGAGGAAGCCACTCTAGGAGATGAAGTCACTCCAGGAGAGGAAGTCACTCCAGGGGAGGAAGTCACTCCAGGAGAGGAAGTCACTCCAGGAGAGGAAGTCACTCTAGGAGATGAAGTCACTCCAGGAGAGGAAGTCACTCTAGGAGAGGAAGTAACGCCAGGAGAAGAAGTCACTCCAGGGGAGGAAGTCACTCCAGGGGAGGAAGTCACTCCAGGGGAGGAAGTCACTCCAGGAGAGGAAGTAACTCCTGGAGAGAAAGTCACTCCAGGAGAGGAAGTCACTCTAGGAGAGGAAGTAATGCCAGGAGAAGAAGTCACTCCAGGGGAGGAAGTCACGCCAGGAGAGGAAGTCATTCCAGGAGAGGAAGTCACTCCAGGGGAGGAAGTCACGCCAGGAGAGGAAGTAACGCCCGGGGAGGAAGTCACTCCAGTAGAGGAAGTCACTCCAGGAGAGGAAGTCACTCCATGGGAGGATGTAACGCCAGGAGAGGAAGTCACTCCAGGAGAAGAAGTCATTCCAGGGGAGGAAGTCATTCCAGGAGAAGAAGTCACCCCAGGGGAGGAAGTCACTCCAGGGGAGGAAGTCACTCCAGGGGAGGAAGTCACTCCAGGAGAAGAAGTCATTCCAGGGGAGGAAGTCACTCTAGGAGAGGAAGTAACGCCAGGAGAAGAAGTCACTCCAGGAGAGGAAGTCACTCCAGGGGAGGAAGTCACTCCAGGAGAGGAAGTCACTCCAGGAGAAGAAGTCACTCCAGGGGAGGAAGTCACGCTAGGAGAGGAAGTCACTCCAGGGGAGGAAGTCACTCCAGGAGAGGAAGTCACTCCAGGAGAGGAAGTCACTCTAGGAGATGAAGTCACTCCAGGAGAGGAAGTCACTCTAGGAGAGGAAGTAACGCCAGGAGAAGAAGTCACTCCAGGGGAGGAAGTCACTCCAGGAGAGGAAGTCACTCCAGGAGAGGAAGTCACTCTAGGAGATGAAGTCACTCCAGCAGAGGAAGTCACTCTAGGAGAGGAAGTAACGCCAGGAGAAGAAGTCACTCCAGGGGAGGAAGTCACTCCAGGGGAGGAAGTCACTCCAGGGGAGGAAGTCACTCCAGGAGAGGAAGTAACTCCTGGAGAGGAAGTCATTCCAGTAGAGGAAGTCACTTCAGGAGAAGAAGTCATTCCAGGAGAGGAAGTCACTGCAGGAGAGGAAGTCATTCCTGGAGAGGAAGTCACTCCAGGGGAGGAAGTCACTCCAGGGGAGGAAGTCACTCCAGGGGAGGAAGTCACTCCAGGGGATGAAGTAACGCCAGGAGAGGAAGTCACTCCAGGAGAGGAAGTCACTCCAGGAGAAAAAGTCATTCCAGGGGAGGAAGTCACTCCAGGGGAGGAAGTCACTCCAGGGGACGAAGTCACTCCAGGAGAGGAAGTAACTCCTGGAGAGGAAGTCATTCCAGGAGAGGAAGTCACTCCAGGAGAAGAAGTCATTCCAGGGGAGGAAGTCACTCCAGGGGAGGATGTAACGCCAGGAGAAGAAGTCACTCCTGGGGAGGAAGTCACTCCAGGAGAGGAAGTCACTCCATGGGAGGATGTAACGCCAGGAGAGGAAGTCACTCCTGGGGAGGAAGTCACTCCAGGAGAGGAAGTCACTCCAGGGGAGGAAGTCACGCTAGGAGAGGAAGTCACGCTAGGAGAGGAAGTCACTCCTGGGGAGGAAGTCACTCCAGGAGAGGAAGTCACTGCAGGAGAGGAAGTCACTCCAGGAGAAGAAGTCACTCCAGGAGAAGAAGTCATTCCTGGAGAGGAAGTCACTCCAGGGGAGGAAGTCACTCCAGGGGAGGAAGTCACTCTAGGAGAGGAAGTAACGCCAGGAGAAGAAGTCACTCCAGGAGAGGAAGTCACTCCAGGGGAGGAAGTCACTCCAGGAGAGGAAGTCACTCCAGGGGAGGAAGTCACTGAAGGAGAGGAAGTAACGCCAGGAGAAGAAGTCACTCCAGGAGAAGAAGTCATTCCAGGAGAGGAAGTCAGTCCAGGAGAGGAAGTCACTCCAGGGGAGGAAGTCACTCCAGGAGAGGAAGTCACTCCAGGGGAGGAAGTCACGCTAGGAGAGAAAGTCACTCCAGGGGAGGAAGTCACGCTAGGAGAGGAAGTCACGCTAGGAGAGGAAGTCACTCCTGGGGAGGAAGTCACTCCAGGAGAGGAAGTCACTGCAGGAGAGGAAGTCACTCCAGGAGAAGAAGTCACTCCAGGAGAGGAAGTCACTCCAGGGGAGGAAGTCACTCCAGGAGAGGAAGTCACTCCAGGGGAGGAAGTCACTCCAGGAGAGGAAGTAACGCCAGGAGAAGAAGTCACTCCAGGAGAAGAAGTCATTCCAGGGGAGGAAGTCACTCTAGGAGAGGAAGTAACGCCAGGAGAAGAAGTCACTCCAGGAGAGGAAGTCATTCCAGGAGAGGAAGTCACTCCAGGGAAGGATGTAACGTCAGGAGAGGAAGTCACTCCTGGGGAGGAAGTCACTCCAGGAGAAGAAGTCATTCCAGGGTAGGATGTCACTCCAGGAGAAGAAGTCATTCCAGGGGAGGAAGTCATTCCAGGAGAAGAAGTCACTCCAGGGGAGGAAGTCACTCCAGGAGAGGAAGTCACTCCAGGGGAGGAAGTCACTCCAGGGGAGGAAGTCACTCCAGGGGAGGAAGTCACTCCAGGGGAGGAAGTCACTCCAGGAGAAGAAGTCATTCCAGGGGAGGAAGTAACGCCAGGAGAAGAAGTCACTCCAGGAGAGGAAGTCACTCCAGTGGAGGAAGTCACTCCAGGAGAGGAAGTCACTCCAGGAGAAGAAGTCACTCCAGGGGAGGAAGTCACTCCAGGGGAGGAAGTCACTCCAGGGGAGGAATTCACTCCAGGAGAGGAAGTAACTCCTGGAGAGGAAGTCACTCTAGGAGAGGAAGTAACGCCAGGAGAAGAAGTCACTCCAGGGGAGGAAGTCACTCCAGGAGAAGAAGTCACTCCAGGGGAGGAAGTCACTCCTAGAGAGGAAGTAACTCCTGGAGATGAAGTCACTCCAGGAGAGGAAGTCACTCTAGGAGAGGAAGTAACGCCAGGAGAAGAAGTCACTCCAGGGGAGGAAGTCACTCCAGGAGAGGAATTCACTCCAGGGGAGGAAGTCACGCCAGGAGAGGAAGTAACGCCCGGGGAGGAAGTCACTCCAGGAGAGGAAGTCACTCCAGGAGAGGAAGTCACTCCATGGGAGGATGTAACGCCAGGAGAGGAAGTCACTCCTGGGGAGGAAGTCACTCCAGGGGAGGAAGTCACTCCTGGAGCGGAAGTCACTCCAGGGGAGGAAGTCACGCTAGGAGAGGAAGTCACTCCTGGGGAGGAAGTCACTCCAGGAGAGGAAGTCACTGCAGGAGAGGAAGTCTCTCCAGGAGAAGAAGTCACTCCAGGGGAGGAAGTCACTCCAGGAGAGGAAGTCATTCCAGGGGAGGAAGTCACTCCAGGGGAGGAAGTCACTCCAGGGGAGGAAGTCACTCCAGAAGAGGAAGTAACTCCTGGAGAGGAAGTCATTCCAGGAGAGGAAGTCACTCCAGGAGAAGAAGTCATTCCAGGGGAGGAAGTCACTCCAGGGGAGGATGTAACGCCAGGAGAAGAAGTCACTCCTGGGGAGGAAGTCACTCCAGGAGAGGAAGTCACTCCAGCAGAGGAAGTCACTCCTGGGGAGGAAGTCACTTCAGGAGAGGAAGTCACTCCAGGAGAGGAAGTCACTCCATGGGAGGATGTAACGCCAGGAGAGGAAGTCACTCCTGGGGAGGAAGTCACTCCAGGAGAGGAAGTCACTCCAGGGGAGGAAGTCACTCCATGGGAGGATGTAACGCCAGGAGAGGAAGTCACTTCTAGGGAGGAAGTCACTCCAGGAGAGGAAGTCACTCCAGGGGAAAAAGTCATTCCAGGGGAGGAAGTCACTCCAGGAGAGGAAGTCACTCCAGGAGAAGAAGTCATTCCAGGGGAGGAAGTCAGTCCAGGGGAGGAAGTAACGCCAGGAGAGGAAGTCACTTCATGAGAGGAAGTCACTCCAGGAGAGGAAGTCACTCCAGGGGAGGAAGTCACTCCAGGGGAGGAAGTCACGCCAGGAGAGGAAGTCACTCGAGGAGAGGAAGTCACTCCAAGGGAGGATGTAACGCCAGTAGATGAGGTCACTCCTGGGGAGGAAGTCACTCCAGGAGAGGAAGTCACTCCAGGGGAGGAAGTCACGCCAGGAGAGGAAGTAACGCCCGGGGAGGAAGTCACTCCAGGAGAGGAAGTCACTCCAGGAGAGGAAGTCACTCCATGGGAGGATGTAACGCCAGGAGAGGAAGTCACTCCTGGGGAGGAATTCACTCCAGGAGAGGAAGTTACTCCAGGAGAAGAAGTCACTCCAGGGGAGGAAGTCACTCCAGTGGAGGAAGTCACTCCAGGTGAGGAAGTCACTCCAGGGGAGGAAGTCACTCCAGGAGAAGAAGTCACTCTAGCGGAGGAAGTAACGCCAGGAGAGGATGTCACTCCAGGAGAGGAAGTCACTCCAGGGGAAAAAGTCATTCCAGGGGAGGAAGTCACTCCAGGAGAGGAAGTCACTCCAGGAGAAGAAGTCATTCCAGGGGAGGAAGTCAGTCCAGGGGAGGAAGTAACGCCAGGAGAGGAAGTCACTCCATGAGAGGAAGTCACTCCAGGAGAGGAAGTCACTCCAGGGGAGGAAGTCACTCCAGGAGAGGAAGTCACGCCAGGAGAGGAAGTAACGCCCGGGGAGGAAATCACTCCAGGAGAGGAAGTCACTCCAGGAGAGGAAGTCACTCCATGGGAGGATGTAACGCCAGGAGAGGAAGTCACTCCTGGGGAGGAAGTCACTCCAGGAGAGGAAGTCACTCCAGGGGAAAAAGTCATTCCAGGGGAGGAAGTCACTCCAGGAGAGGAAGTCACTCCAGGAGAAGAAGTCATTCCAGGGGAGGAAGTCAGTCCAGGAGAGGAAGTCACTCCATGAGAGGAAGTCACTCCAGGAGAGGAAGTCACTCCAGGGGAGGAAGTCACTCCAGGGGAGGAAGTCACGCCAGGAGAGGAAGTAACGCCCGGGGAGGAAGTCACTCCAGGAGAGGAAGTCACTCCAGGAGAGGAAGTCACTCCAGGGGAGGATGTAACGCCAGGAGAGGAAGTAACTCCTGGGGAGGAAGGCACTCTAGGAGAGGAAGTAACGCCAGGAGAAGAAGTCACTCCAGGGGAGGAAGTCACTCCAGGAGAAGAAGTCACTCCAGGGGAGGAAGTCACTCCTGGAGAGGAAGTAACTCCTGGAGATGAAGTCACTCCAGGAGAGGAAGTCACTCTAGGAGAGGAAGTAACGCCAGGAGAAGAAGTCACTCCAGGGGAGGAAGTCACTCCAGGAGAGGAATTCACTCCAGGGGAGGAAGTCACGCCAGGAGAGGAAGTAACGCCCGGGGAGGAAGTCACTCCAGGAGAGGAAGTCACTCCAGGAGAGGAAGTCACTCCATGGGAGGATGTAACGCCAGGAGAGGAAGTCACTCCTGGGGAGGAAGTCACTCCAGGGGAGGAAGTCACTCCTGCAGAGGAAGTCACTCCAGGGGAGGAAGTCACGCTAGGAGAGGAAGTCACTCCTGGGGAGGAAGTCACTCCAGGAGAGGAAGTCACTGCAGGAGAGGAAGTCTCTCCAGGAGAAGAAGTCACTCCAGGGGAGGAAGTCACTCCAGGAGAGGAAGTCATTCCAGGGGAGGAAGTCACTCCAGGGGAGGAAGTCACTCCAGGGGAGGAAGTCACTCCAGGAGAGGAAGTAACTCCTGGAGAGGAAGTCATTCCAGGAGAGGAAGTCACTCCAGGAGAAGAAGTCATTCCAGGGGAGGAAGTCACTCCAGGGGAGGATGTAACGCCAGGAGAAGAAGTCACTCCTGGGGAGGAAGTCACTCCAGGAGAGGAAGTCACTCCAGCAGAGGAAGTCACTCCTGGGGAGGAAGTCACTTCAGGAGAGGAAGTCACTCCAGGAGAGGAAGTCACTCCATGGGAGGATGTAACGCCAGGAGAGGAAGTCACTCCTGGGGAGGAAGTCACTCCAGGAGAGGAAGTCACTCCAGGGGAGGAAGTCACTCCATGGGAGGATGTAACGCCAGGAGAGGAAGTCACTTCTAGGGAGGAAGTCACTCCAGGAGAGGAAGTCACTCCAGGGGAAAAAGTCATTCCAGGGGAGGAAGTCACTCCAGGAGAGGAAGTCACTCCAGGAGAAGAAGTCATTCCAGGGGAGGAAGTCAGTCCAGGGGAGGAAGTAACGCCAGGAGAGGAAGTCACTTCATGAGAGGAAGTCACTCCAGGAGAGGAAGTCACTCCAGGGGAGGAAGTCACTCCAGGAGAGGAAGTCACTCGAGGAGAGGAAGTCACTCCAAGGGAGGATGTAACGCCAGTAGATGAGGTCACTCCTGGGGAGGAAGTCACTCCAGGAGAGGAAGTCACTCCAGGGGAGGAAGTCACGCCAGGAGAGGAAGTAACGCCCGGGGAGGAAGTCACTCCAGGAGAGGAAGTCACTCCAGGAGAGGAAGTCACTCCATGGGAGGATGTAACGCCAGGAGAGGAAGTCACTCCTGGGGAGGAATTCACTCCAGGAGAGGAAGTTACTCCAGGAGAAGAAGTCACTCCAGGGGAGGAAGTCACTCCAGTGGAGGAAGTCACTCCAGGTGAGGAAGTCACTCCAGGGGAGGAAGTCACTCCAGGAGAAGAAGTCACTCTAGCGGAGGAAGTAACGCCAGGAGAGGATGTCACTCCAGGAGAGGAAGTCACTCCAGGGGAAAAAGTCATTCCAGGGGAGGAAGTCACTCCAGGAGAGGAAGTCACTCCAGGAGAAGAAGTCATTCCAGGGGAGGAAGTCAGTCCAGGGGAGGAAGTAACGCCAGGAGAGGAAGTCACTCCATGAGAGGAAGTCACTCCAGGAGAGGAAGTCACTCCAGGGGAGGAAGTCACTCCAGGAGAGGAAGTCACGCCAGGAGAGGAAGTAACGCCCGGGGAGGAAATCACTCCAGGAGAGGAAGTCACTCCAGGAGAGGAAGTCACTCCATGGGAGGATGTAACGCCAGGAGAGGAAGTCACTCCTGGGGAGGAAGTCACTCCAGGAGAGGAAGTCACTCCAGGGGAAAAAGTCATTCCAGGGGAGGAAGTCACTCCAGGAGAGGAAGTCACTCCAGGAGAAGAAGTCATTCCAGGGGAGGAAGTCAGTCCAGGGGAGGAAGTAACGCCAGGAGAGGAAGTCACTCCATGAGAGGAAGTCACTCCAGGAGAGGAAGTCACTCCAGGAGAGGAAGTCACTCCAGGAGAGGAAGTCACTCTAGGAGAGGAAGTAACGCCAGGAGAAGAAGTCACTCCAGGAGAGGAAGTCACTCCAGGAGAGGAAGTCACTCCAGGAGAAGAAGTCACGCCAGGAGAGGAAGTCATTCCAGGAGAGGAAGTCATTACAGGAGAGGAAGTCACTCTAGGAGAGGAAGTCACTCCAGGGGAGGAAGTCACTCCAGGAGAGGAAGTCACTCCAGGAGAGGAAGACACTACAGGAGAGGAAGTCACTCCAGGAGAGGAAGTCACTCCAGGGGAGGAAGTCACTCCAGGGGAGGAAGTCACTTCAGGAGAAGAAGTCATTCCAGGGGAGGAAGTCACTCCAGGGGTTGTTGCCACGCCACGAGAGGTTATTTTTTGTGAGGATGATGTCGGTTCAGAGGGCGTTTGACCTGTTACATCCGGGTGATCTGTAGTCTTGTTTGGTACAGCCTCGCATGTCGTATATTTGGTAACAATTGTCACCGTCCTACATAGCCTGTTATCTATCCTTGTTAATGTTACGTCGGTGGTGCTTATTGTTGCGTTGCTCGGTCGTTGTGTCCTTGCCTTTTCCAATGACGAGGTGGTAAAACGAATATCCTGCTTTGTTGAATGAAGGTTGTCAGTTGTTTCTACTTCAGGTATTTCTGGAAAGAATTTTTTTTTTGTCTGTTGGTAAAAGAATTTTACGTAGCTTGTTTTATATGTTTAGGGCTGTTCGGTCGTTAGCGCTTCCGACAGTAAACCTTAAAGATCCGAGTTAGGTCGCTTATAGGATGTCCCCGACTTACCTGACTCGAATAGTTTCTGACTAGTCTCAGGAAAATCAAATTTTGATTGGCTTAGAACTGGCCAGTTGCGTAGGTCACAGAAACGTTTAACTCTACTTCCACTGCCTTATTGATTGTCATGAGTTACTCACTAAGTCAGATTTGTTTAGTCAGTATTGTTTTTTTTAATAAGTAACCCTATTAGTATCTATTTTTATTTGTGATTATGTGTTTTGAATTTAAATCCTTTCTGCTGATTTACTTAGATAAATTAACACACACACACACACACACATATATATATATATATATACATATATATATATATATATATATATTTATTTAGTTATTTATTTATATATATATATATATATATATATATATATATATATATATTTATATTTATATATATATATATACGTTTGATTTATGCACCGATAAATGTGTGACATAATTTTTACTTTCGCTTTTACGAACTACAGAGGAAGTATTTGAAAATTCGATTTATTTAAATGTCTATAACCTGACTGTACTGGATTTGCAATCCCTATAAGTTATACCTTAGAATATTCGAGAAATGTTAGGCTAGATCACTCCCGCTTTATTTAAACTTAACAATATTGTTTTAACGAGCCAAGTTTGAAAGAAATCGGCTCAGTAGAAGTGAGTGTAATTTCGTAAGTACGTTTCGAACAAAACAAGTTAGGAAAAGCGCTAAGCAAGAGTAAAAACTTAATCACCCGACTACAGAGTTAAGATAATCTGCTGACCGCTAAAATTAAGTCTGAAGTAAAAATAAGACGATTTCGTACCTATGATTTAGGCCATATTTAAAATAACAAACAATAGTTAGAAGTTTCAGATTAGAAGTTTTATAAACCGGGAGTGATCTCCCCTAAACTTTCTCGAATATTCTTATATGAAACAACAGGGGATGGCAACTCGGGATATTGACATCATTTTAATCCATTTTTAATACTTAAACTTTTTAAAATAAAATGAAATCTCGTAGAAAAAAGAATTGCACAGCAAGTGAACGCCAAACAAAATGTGTATAATAGTGTCCCGGTTATCGGAAATCTCTTAAAAGATGATACAGATCTATGATTTTGATATAATACTTATATATACAATTTCATCAAACTAGCTGTAACAGTATTCAAGTTATCGTGTTTACAGACACACACACACACAAAGAGAGACATACGGACAAGATTGCAAAACTATGGTTTTCTGACTCCGGGAGCTGTAAAACGTCGAGATTTACAAAGATCTCGATTTTTGTTTTTGCACGATTACAAGACTTTCTCCATACTTCTTATATACGAGAAAGTAAAAAAAGAAAACGTAAACGACGTTCATTTTGTTGGGTGTTGGAGCGGGAAAACAAAGGCCTTGTTTACTTTATTTTTAACGTGAGTCAGGTATCCATCTAAGATACGCGGCACAAAGACGTCTTACAGATTCGATCACAGGAACCTACCTAGAGAATTTTATGTTACCTGTCGTGCGCTCTAACTTTCGATCACGCGGTTCCATTTTAAATATGTTAATTGTTATATTTAAATGTTATATTAAAGAAAACAATACTTAAGTGCTTCACCTCGTACTAGTAACAGCAAGCCAATAGTCGTCGAGAGTAGCCTGGTCACATGACCCATGATTCTCGATCTACGTGTACAGAAGCTGCCCGTCGTAACTCTATATATACGCGTGATAGAGGTATGATTAGCTCTTGATTAGCGCTTTGTGGAAAACGCTGACGCTTTGAGTGTGGAAAGTTGAGGGGGACGAGAGTTACTCGAGGGACGAGCAAGCGGGTTGGGTACTGACGTTGGTGGGTCTAAGGCGAGGCTAGGGTTTGGAGCTGGGGTTTAGGGACTGGAGAATGGGGACTAGGAGAGGGTACTGAGTTTGGGGACTGAGTTTCGGGACTGTGATCAGGAACTGGAATTTGGGCTTAGGTTTGGGGACTGAGTTTGGGGACTGTGATTAGGGACTGGAGATTGGGAACTGGGGATTGGGTTTGGGGACTGAGTTTTGGGACTGATTAGTGACTGGAATTTGGGGACTGGGTTTAGGGACTGGAGATTGGGGACTGGAGGTTAGCCTTGGGGACTGAGTTTTGGGACTGGAGATTGGGGACTAGGTGTGGGTACTGAGTTTGGGGACTGTGATTAGGAACTGGAGATTGGGGACTGGGGGTTGGGTTTGGGTACTGAGTTTCGGGACTTTGATTAGGGACTAAAGATTGGGGTCTGGAGGTTAGGCTTGGGGACTGAGTTTTGGGACTGGAGATTGGGGACTAGGTGTGGGTACTGAGTTTGGGGACTGTGATTAGGAACTGGAGATTGGGGACTGGGGGTTGGGTTTGGGTACTGAGTTTCGGGACTTTGATTAGGGACTAAAGTTTGTGGTCTGGAGGTTAGGCTTGGGGACTGAGTTTTGGGACTGGAGATTGGGGACTAGGTGTGGGTACTGAGTTTGGGGACTGTGATTAGGAACTGGAGATTGGGGACTGGGGGTTGGGTTTGGGTACTGAGTTTCGGGACTTTGATTAGGGACTAAAGATTGGGGTCTGGAGGTTAGGCTTGGGGACTGAGTTTTGGGACTGGAGATTGGGGACTAGGTGTGGGTACTGAGTTTGGGGACTGTGATTAGGAACTGGAGATTGGGGACTGGGGGTTGGGTTTGGGGACTGAGTTTGGGGGACTGTGATCAGGAACTGGAATTTGGGGTTGGGTTTGGGGACTGAGTTTGGGGACTGTGATTAGGAACTGGAGATTGGGGACTGGGGGTTAGGCTTGGGGACTGAGTTTTGGGACTGATTAGTGACTGGAATTTGGGGACTGAGTTTAGGGACTGGAGATTTGGGACTGGAATTTGGGGACTGAGTTTAGGGACTGGAGATTGGGGTTAGGTGTGGGTACTGAGTTTGGGGGACTGTGATTAGGGAATGGAGATTGGGACTGGGGGTTGGGTTTGGGGACTGAGTTTTGGGACTGTGATCAGGAATTGGAATTTGGGTTTTGGAACTGTGATTAGGGACTGGAGATTGGGGTTGGGTTTGGGGACTGGGTTTTGGAAATTGCTGAATGTACTACTTGGGGATGGTTTTTTGGGACTCGGTTTTTGGGGCATGGATCTTTGATTATGATAGGAGGGTGGACTAGGGTTATGACAGGAATTTTGGGACTGACTTTGAGACCCAGGTGAGGAGTCTATTTGGTTCGGGTCTCAGACTATGATGGGGAGAAATGGGTATGGTTCGTAGTCGATTTGCGTGGAGATTTTTATGTGCTATTAAAACTGTATTATTTGCATATTTTATTAATCCAATATAAAAAAAAATATGAAAAACATTTAAATGAGTTAAACCTTAATTTTCTCGCCTCGCAAGAAATCATTTAATATTATTTAGCGATTCGAGTATTTTTATGGATTTCAGGCAACATTTGTAAGGCACTAACATCACTTCTCTCCCCTACTAACGCAGACTGAAGAAATTTTCCTAACTTTTTTTTCAAGCGGTCGAATAATTCTAGTCATGGTTTACAGAACGTAATTTTTATAACTTAACGACCTTTAAATACACCATTTCTTCAACTAAACCTACATAAATATTTTTTAAGAGTTGGATTGAACTCCCATAAACTTTTTCGTATTTTCGAATATTTTAACCACAGTTAAAATGACATTTGTTATTAATTGTTGAATGTTATTCACGCACATCATTTTACTAAACAATTTCCCATCCAATATAGGCCCTAAAAGCAAAAAAAACAACAAAAAAAAAAAATTTATTTTCAACTTGATGGTGAGGGTATTTTTTAGAATAAATTTAAGGACTTAATACCTATTTAGCTACACGCACCAAAGATAAATTGATGAGGTGGACCAGGTTTGGTCCCCTCTGTCAATAATTTTCCATTCATATTCACACCCCCCCCCCCCCACAGGGTCTATAGAATACCGGGTTTCTCATTCTACCGATACCATGGTTATAATATTTATTCTAGTGGGTGGCTGGGTAATTGACTGTAGGCTTGTTTGCTACTGGGGTAACAATTGGGGTTGAACTGACAGGGTGAAACTTGCAGACCCACATGCTGATAAAAATGTTATTTACCTCCAGTGTTTCTTCCAGACTTTTTTCTCCGGGGGGGGGGAACTTGAAATTTTCGGGGGGGGGGGGCGGTAGACTTTCTTCGGGGGGGGGGGGCGGACACTGTTAAAAGTATATATTTTCTATATAAATTATATAAATTTCATTTCGTTCGGGGGGGCGGTAAAAAATTTTCGGGGGGGGGGGGGCTTCGCCCCCCCCGAAGAGATGCCTGGAAGAAACTCTGTTTACCTCTGGGGGTAAGGACCCGGGGGTTAGGTGACGGTGGTAAAATTGCAGAGGCGTAGCGGGGGGGGGGGGGGGTACATATGTCCCCGGGCGCCGACCCTAGGGGGCGCCAAAATGGGTTGGAAAAAAAAGCATGTATAGGATCATGGGACGGAGTGACCTAGCGCTAGAGAGCTGGTCTGCCCGAAAGTCTCTAGTTCGAATCCGGGTTCAAGTCAGTAGACCGTCCCTGAGTCCACCCAGCTCTGATGGGTACCTAACTCACGTAAGGGTAAGTAAAGGCTGTTTACTAAATTATCCCTTCATATGCCGAGGTCACAGAAACAAGTGAACTCTACTTCACTTGTCCCGTAGACCGTCGGGTTTAAAAGGGAACTTTACTTTAATTCTATAGTATCATTAATCTAAGGACCGAATCACCAATAGAAATAATGCACCCCCTCCTAATACCTTCCGGCCTTTTTTTCTGATTTAGAAAACGCCCCTTCCTCTATGATGCTTCAAACTGCGCCATCACGTAAATATTTGCAGTAGAAACACAAATCACTAGATCGATGTATCGATTTTAATATGAGTTTAACCAACACCACTTGAATCAACATATTCCGCATGCTTGAGGATTAACACACCTGTTGCTGTAATACTTATTAGGGTTTTAAAAACAAAAGAAATACTTTTGTAACATAAATCAGTTTGTTTCTGTTGAAAATTTTAAAAAACAAATTCGATGTAAAGAAAACATTCTTGAAATATTTGAAAAGCTGATTCACCCTAAGTATTGTTCAACAAATCTACAAGTGTAGATACCCGAGCGACTGCTTTTTAAAAAATGTTTTGATTTATTCTACATCCGATTAGGTAAATCCTTCTTGTTGTTAAAGATTTTACTCAATGTTTTCATGTAGTTAAATTAAAGCGGTTAAGTACATAAATGTTGAATTTTTCTTTTGTTCGCAATACAATGTATGTAGAGTATTAAAGTTCGCTTATTCTCTGCATGCTATAAATGAACTTTTTCTTTAATAAGAAGATACCGGGGTCATCCAGTGCATTACTAAATACCTTTTTAAATGCGTGTATTTCAATAGTTTAATATGGTGGAGTTGTGGGCCCTAAGAGTATGGCTACCTATCACCATATCATGAACCTTAGTCCCTTTATCGTTGAGGGGACGTCGTGGTCGAGTCGGTAAAGCTCATGGTTGCTAACCGATAAGTCTCGAGTTCGAGCTGTCGGGCAGATGAGGCTCGATAGCTGGGGACAGCAACTCTTCTAGGAGAGACAATTCTAAAATCAAACAACTGCTGCCTTGTAGTGTGTTCTTGGTTGGACAAAGGCTATGAAAGCAAATCGAAACAGAAAAGAAGGCTGAAATAGGAGTCAACGAATGGCGCATAACCATTTGGAAGGGATCCATTCCAACACTAAAATTAGGAACAAAGAAGAAGAAGAAGTTTAGAGTTTTGTTAAATGTTAAATTTAGAAATTTAGCCTTTTCCACTATATATATATGTATATATATGTATATATATGTATATATATATATATATATATATATATATATATATATATATATATATATATATATATATATATATATATATATATATATATATATATATATATATTTATATTACTTTTTACTAAAAAAAATCTTAGTAAAAACAAATTGTTATGTAATATTCTTTAATTTATTTCACACAAAAATTATATGAATGTAAGCTTGAAAATCAATGTACTAACAAACAATTTGGCAATATAATCATCTAGTAATTTAAGGATTATAATTAAGCTCCGTGAAATTGATTTTGAGATTAGTTAATACCAAAGCATCTGATTAGAAAATAAAACCATGGGGGAATGTCACATAAGTACTTTGATAATAGAATTTTGTAATCCGTATTTGGTTTATGAGTGAGATTTAGTTGAGGGTGTTATTGTTAAGCGATCTTGTTTCTCAATATGAGGTTAAGGAAAATTGTACATATAATAAGTGTATTACATAAAAAAAGAAATGAGTAAAATAAGATCCGAAAATCTTATAGAATAATTCACATGTGGAGGGGGTGATTCTTACAAAAGATGTAAACAGTTTAGGCGACAGGTATTTAATCCAATGCGATGTGACAGATGTAGAAATAAACTGTAAAGCTTTGAGCAATCAGTGGTTACAAAATATACCTAGAGAAAGATTAGACAGGAATTTTTTAAAACAAAATTTTATCAGCGTGCAAGCAGAGCTAAATATAGAACAACAAACTTAAGGCGTTCTAATTCAGCAGGATGGGGGGGGGGGGGGACAGTTGGTGAAATGGTCGCGTAGTAGAGCGTACAACTGCTAAAATGAAAACAGGAGAACATATCCCAGATTCCGCCTTAAAAACCACAAAAATGAAAATCGTATACTGTTTAGTTATAGCAGAAAACTTTAAAGTTAAAAAAGTCGTTAGTGAATATGTTCCTAAACCACTGCTATTCGTCATTTATTTGTGAAAAGTAAAAATAAATTCAATATATTCGTTAACCCCTCTCTCCCTGTTTTCTCATAAAATCTAACCCCTACCGCTTCCTAATCTTAACTGTATGACGTCTTTTAAAAACGACCCCCCTACGGAAATGGAGTGTTTATGTTCAGACACCTACAGAGAAATGAGTTAAATTTACATCCTGAGAACAAATATCAAGTGACGCGGTAAGAGGTGAAATGGGTACGATATAAAGTTACACAGAGGTTCAAGACATAATCCCAGATATAAAATAAACAATAACAACTCACATCAAGTAGTAACGAAACTCCTCTGAATAGTTACACATTTAAACGTAGACTAATATATCTTTTAATTATTAGAACAACCCTGTTTATACACACGTAATGTTGAATAGTGCAGAACAAGATTATCATTAAACATCCCTGAACCATTGTGCATGACGTATTCATTAAATATAGAGCACATGAGCTTCTAATCTTAAGCGTACTTTGGTTATAGTCTTAACATACAACAGAATTATCAGAAGCATAGTAGAATGTTTAGATGCTAAGCTAGTGAAGTTAAATATACTTCTGAAAATGGTACCACTTCTCCAAAAAAAAAAAGGGCGCCACTTGTCTCATAATGGTGATCTTTTCTAAAAGTATGCCATATTTCGATTACTGGAATCACTTTTTCTAAAACGGGTGCCATTTTCCAATAAAAGAACAACTTTTCTGATAAATGCGAACATTTTCTGAAATCCGTACCATTAATTTTTCGTATTGGCGTATTATTTATTTATGTTTAGAAAAGAAGGGTGTCATTTACTACCATATTTTCGCGATTTTCCTAAAATGCCTGTCTTCCGCCCCACTATTAAAGAATTGGCGCATGAATATGACAAATATCATTTCTGGTCTTTATAGGTACATTGGATCTCTTCGGCTAAACAAAGACCATAGAAAGACGAGGCAAGGGGAGGGGTTAAATATACAATTGATGGGGATATAAAGAAAAGTAGTGTTTTGTTTCGAACTTGACGGTCCTCAGGAAAGTGAAGTAGAGTTTCACGTGTTTCTGAGACTTTTGCGTATAAAGGGTTAGTGTGCTCAGCAGTACGACCAGCCATCTTTACTTTCCCCTAACGTGAGTAAGGTGCCAATCAGAGCATGACGGAATCAGGGACATTCTGCGGACTTGAATTCGAACTCGAGGCTTTAAGGTTAGCAGTCGTATGCTCTAACATTCGACCAATCCGTCCCTTAATGGGAATGTACACTTTTTTTTTTTTTTGTAACTGATTGCCATGTGCTATTACGGAGGCGATTTATCAAGCTCATCATCAGCCATACCTACAGCACCTAACGATAGCAATAAGCTGTTAAGTTGTTCAGCAGATAATCCTACATTAAATGTTTACACTATTTAAAAATATCACAGGAACTTCATGTAGGCCTATAACTTGTACACCAAAAGATACGCTAAAATTGTACAGCAATTTAAAAAAGTTTTAGGATTTTTTTAACTTTATGGATATTAGTTATAGTTAATTTTTAACGTACATACATTAAGCTTGAAACCTGCATAAATATTAATGACACCCCCCCCCCCCAGAGGCGTAGCGACCCTTTCCGGCGCCCGTTGACAAACTTTCGATTTGCACCCCCCCCCCCCTCAACCTTTCAATTTATTTGTCCAACCCATTTTGGCGCTCCTAAGGTCGGCGCCCGGGGACATATGTCCCCCCCCCCCTCGCTACGCCTCTGCCCCCCCCCCCCAAAAAAAAACACGCCCCCCCCAAAACATATTTTGTGTTGTAGATACGCCTTTAAGAAATCTACCCCGCAATGATTGGACGGTGAAGTGGTTTATTTTTAGCCTGGAATCTCCGTGACGTCCTGTTTAGGTCATACTGTCGCGGGTATATTAACGTTAGCGCTGGTGATATGTGCGTTTGTGTGCGCTCAACTAGACTTCTTGTATCAACGTCCTGTTTAGGTCATACTGTCGCGGGTATATTAACGTTAGCGTTGGTGATATGTGCGTTTGTGTGCGCTCAACTAGACATCCTCTATCAACAGACATGGGTCACGTGATCAGACTACTCACTGTTGCTGTTGTGGTGCTGCTACGTCCAGGTTTTGTAGAAGGTGAGTACATTTTTAACCCGACTAAATTATAAAGACAAAATGTGTACCGCATTACTCAATCGAGCGTACAAGAAACTGCTAAGACATTTAACCTATGAATGTTTTTAAAGTGGAACTAATATACGAAACCTATTCAACAGTAGTTAACATTTTTACGTTACAAATCAATCAATTATTTAATTAATCAGTGAATTTAGGTAGTTAATAAAGAAAGAAAAAAGAAAAAGAAAAAAAAGAAAAAAAAAAGTAAAAACAACTACCATATTTCTTTTTACATTCGGGTCATTTATTTTATCTAGTGGGATCCTTTACCCAGTCGATATCTTTATTCCTGTCTTATTGTCTAATCCATTCTCCAACCATTTCCTTAAGCCTTTTGATGACCCCTATAAATGCCAGCGGGTGGGGGGGAATTGACCGGGGGGGGGGTATTGTCCTACAGCTGATATTTTGGATGGGCGGTTATGTACAGAGGGTGTGGTAATTAATTGGGTGAGGGGGGTAGGGTGGGGGTGGGGTAATCCCGGGGAGCAGAATAATCGAGAGGAGGGGGTAGTCAAAATCTGTGTTTCTTCCAGACTTTTTTCTCGGTGCCCCCCGGGGGGGGGGGGACACACACACACTGGTAAAAGTATATATTTTCTATATAAATTCCATTTCGTTCTGGTGGAGGGGGTAGAAATGGTGGGTCGTGTTCTACTTCGTTGTGATCATCTCCATTATAAACCTGCCCGTGTTACAACATCTTAACATAATTAACTCATTAAAATACACGAGCCGGCCGCGGCATAACATACGCCGCTATTTAGTTGTTTCTAATTTTCAATAATTCATAATTTGTGAATTCGACAGTACCAACGCTGACACTGAAAATATTTCTTTAAAACACTATAAGTAGCTCGTTAAGGACCATAACCCCCCCCCTTCCTTCCCCCCCCTCCCCCCCCCCCCCCCCCCTACGTTTAAAATCGTTGGCTCTGCTTGTAAACATTTAGAGTGAACACAGCTCACTAAAACCATGTAGGGGTGGGGAGGTAGGGAGAGCGTTTGCGGCTTGTTTTCTAACGGCTCGAAGAAGAGAATTATATATATAGATACTTGTACATGTTCTTCTAAAGTCATGGACTACGAGATATGAACGTTAACAATAGCTTTGACCATTTATACTATCAGATCATTCTTTAATGAATCACACGCATCTTGTTTCTTCTTCTTCGTTCTTAATTTTTAGTGTTGGGAGGGATCGAGCCTTATCTGCCAGAGGGTTTGAACTCGAGACTTTTTTCGAATTTATCAACCTTGATCTTTTGCCGACTCGACCATGCTTCCATCACAATTAAGGATACGTGTCAACTGGTTATGCGCCATGGCCATTGACTCCGATTTCAGCCTGCTTTTCTTTTTGGATTTGCTTCCATAGCCTTTGTCCAATCAAGAACAAACTACAAGGCAGCAGTTGTTTGATCTGCCCGAGGGTTCGAACTCGAGACTTTTCGGTTTAGCAACCATGAGCTTTACCGACTCGACCACGCCGACCCCTAATCACACGAGTATTAGACTTGTATTTTCAAGATATACATACAATAAAGTTTTATTTTTTACCATACTAATTTAATTTTGAAGGATAAAATGAGAAATTGTCAAAGCTATTATTAATGAATCACTCGAGTATTAGACTGGTATTTTCGAATTATACATAAAATAAAGTTTTATTTTTTACCATACTAATTTTATTTTGAAGGATATAACGAGAAATTGTCTTTGATTTACAGGAAAACCATTCACTGAACCACAACAAACCAGAACAACGCACTATACACTCGCATTTTTAGTCGCAACAGCAATTTATAACAACCAAGCATTTGCCTTTCCCTCCGTAGATATAACTACAAACACAACAAATAATGAAACAACAACAAATACAACTGACTTAGCTTTTGACATTAGGTCTGTAGATAAAACTACAAACACAACAAACACTGTCACGACAGATAGTTATTCAACAATAGATACTACTGACTTAGCGCTTGGTGTTCGGTCTGCAGATAAAACTACAAACACAACATACAACAATACGACAGAAGACCCAAATACAACAACATCAGATCATTTTGACTTGGCGTTGAAGGCTCGGTCGGTAGATGAGACTGAAGATTCATCATATTATGATTACTATGAGTACGAAGATATATATACAAACTCAACATATAACGATACATTTGCAAACTCAACATATAACGGTACATTTACAAACTCAACATATAACGAAACGTCAGCAAAGGATGGAGATGGGATTGGTCAAATAATAGTCGTTGAACAGGTGAGTTTGAATGTAGCTTTTTATCATACTAAGTCAAGTAGAGAAACGTAAACTTTATTAAACTAAGTCAAGTAGAGAAACGTAAACTTTATTAAACTAAGTCAAGTAGAGAAACGTAAGCTTTATCAAACTAAGTCAAGTAGAGAAACGTAAGCTTTATCAAGCTAAGTCAAGGAAAGAGGAAAGTAAATCGGTTAAAACAAACTGGAAAGTTCGAAAGTGAAACCAGCCCGAATGTATTGGCCCCAATCAGTGTTACTTCCAGACTTTTTTCTCCGGGGTGGGGGGGGGGGGATACTTGATATTTTCGGGGGGGGGGGGCGGACTACATTTTCTGGGGAGGGGGGGGGGTGGACACTGGTAAAAGTATATGCTTTTGATATATTTTTATATAAATTCCATTTCGTTTTCGTTCGGGGGGAAGTGAGGGGGGGGGGGCGGCGGTAAACTTTCTTCGGGGTGGGGGGTGGAGAGGGGGGCTCCGTCCCCACGTACCCTGTCTCTCCACTTCCCCGAGAAGAGATGCCTGGAAGAAACTCTGGCCCCAACTTGGAGGAATCGCCCAAAACGAGTACGATAGAGAGCTATTGTTACTTCCCTTTGCTCCATTGTCATGATGATTATGATCATTATGATGATGATGGTTATTATTATCATGATGTGAAGATGATGATTATAATAATAATGATGTCAATCTGACCGAGCAATTTCTATATATATATAATTCTCTTCTGGGAGACGCTAGAAAACAAGCTGTAAGCGCGCTCCCTACCACCCCACCCCTACATAGTCTGGTGAGCTGTGGTTCACGCTAAATGTTTACATTCGTGAGCCGGGTTTAGTGACGGCTATTAGGGGCAGATAATTTAGTTTGAAACGATTTTAAACTTAGGGGAGGTAACTAAGAGGAGGCTGCTTTCACCGGGGGGGGGTATAGGGTAGGGGTTGGGGGAAAGGAGGGTGGGGGTAGTATCGTTCTTAATGACCTACTGATAGTGTTTAAAAGCAAATATTTTCAGTGGCAGCATTGGTAGTGTCAATTTCACAAATTATGAATTACTGAAAAGTAGAAAATAAAACAACTAAAACAAATAGCGGCATATGATATGCCACGGGTCGGCTCGTATTAGTTAATTTAGGTCGAAATTTAAATGATACATTTGTGTTAAATATCAAACAACAGTGTTACATGAGACACAGCCATTTTATTTCTGTAGTTCTAATAGTAATACAGTAAACATCAACTAGAATTTGTTTTTAAAAACTGATCAATAGTTAAAAAATACTCTAATAAAGGATAAAGTATTTTACAAATTTTGACCACATGAGAATCACTACGGCAGTTGAAGTTGAGATCATATTTGTTCCAGTGACCTCTGTGTTACGGGTCATTGTGAGGTCAGATTAGAATAGGTTAGAATAGTCTCGAACCTAGGTGAGAGTGCGTGAGTGAGTTGTGTTCACCCTACTGTGTAGTTACCCTTGTGTGTTTATGTATTGTTATCCCAAGGTCGAATGCGGGTATAAAAGCGCGAGTGAACGATTGTAGGCAGCGTTTCTTCCAGACTTTTTTCTCCGGGGGGGGGGGGCAATTGAAATCTTCGGGGGGGGGGGGGCAGTAAACTTTCTTCGGGGGGGCGGACACTGTTAAAAGTATATATTTTCTATATAAATTATATAAATTTCATTTCGTTCGGGGGGACTCAGCCGTGAGATTCGAAATCTTACCTTACGTGTTAGCAGTCGAGAGCTCTTCTACCCGACCATGCCATCTTCTAATCTAAACGATAATATGGAAACTCTTGTTTAAAAGCCTGAAGGCGTTAGGCTTACATGGTGGTTTTTTTTGTTCCGCCGTTTTACTATAGCCTTGTTACTTTCTCGTGTATTGAGGAAATATTGTAATCGTGCAAAAAATCGAAATCGAGATTTTCACTCATCTCGACGTTTTAAACCTCCCTGATTCGGAAAAACTTAGTTTTGCAATTTTACCTGAATGTCTGTGTGTCTGTATGTGAACACGGTGATTTGAGTACCGAAACGGCTAGGTTGACGAAATTTCATTTATAAGTATTATTTCAAACCTGTAGTTCTGTATCACTTTTTCAGAGATTTCCGGTAACCGGAAGTGGAACTTATTCTGCTCTCGTTTTTTCAAACGCCTATAAGTTAGGTTCTGTTTCAGATAGATAGACGAAATTTCACTTATATGTAGAGGATCTAATTCTTTGTTCTCTTACAAATTGAAAGTAATTTCCGTTGACCGAAAGTAGTACTTTACCCTATTTCCGACTTCTCAATAAAACGCATATGAATTTATTTCTCTGTCTTTCGTTCGTCACAATCGCAAACTTGCTAGCAAAAATTCAAACACTTCTACTTGACCGAATTATTTTAAACTTATCACTTACGCCAAGATTCGAAGACAAAGTATTGTGACATAAAATGTTACTTAATTAGGTGATTAATTAACTCTTTGAAAATTAATCAAGGTTTTTTTTTATTTTTTAAAGTACTTATGTTCCGCAACATTATATACTCACTGTTTCTGTTCGCTTGTTGCGTAATTTTTTTCTACGGTATGCTTTTCTATTTAAAAAAATCATTATTTTTAAAACAAGTTAATTAAAAAGACTAGTGACAATTTAAGCGCAATTTCCTTATGTTATCCATAACAATTTTAAATCGTCATCACGTTCAACAGATGCGTCATAACGTTCCATGGCTGCGCCATCTCGTCAGTAGGCGCGCAATGGTTTTTAGTCATATAACTATATTGCTATATAGTACTGTAGTGTATTATGTATAATGTAAGTTTAAAATTTTTTTTGTGACCGAACGAAAGGATATTTTTGAAAACTTTCTTCGGCAATATTGTTCTAAATTATGGCAGGAATCGATTGGTAAATGTTTCAAGTCGCTAAGTGGTCTGGTTGCCGAGATATTGGCCAAAAACTGCATTTTTTCGAGGTTTTTTGGCTTTTCTGGGAAATCTAGGAAGGAATTTCGGAATTTTGTTGGCCCACTATCATCCTCGTAACTTGCTTAACATAATTGCTTTTGGAACTAGTCCTCGATATTGCTTCGTTGAGGAGGAGATACGACTTAAAGCTGTGAATACACATCCATCCATCCGTCCATCCAAAAATGACGGGTTAATAAACGCAATGGAGGCGAGCGAGTTGACGAGATTCCTTCCATAATGTTGTTGTCATGGAATAAAAACGTGCTTTTTAGATTTAGACCGTAAAAAAAAATAAAAAATAAAAACTTAAGCCTAAAATTAATTTAGAAATTTTATATTCTTAGAATAAATGCTATAAAAGTTGCAAATCCAGAGAACTTGAAAATAATTTGTTGAGTTTAAGGCTACATTTCTATTTATTTTCATCAAGCCTAAGTTATAACCGGATGTTTCACTTTCGTAAGACAAATATTGATTGGCTGTACAGTAACTTAGTAATCGATAACTATTTGTTTACAAAACTTTGCAGATCAAGTTTTTAAATTACAATGCAAATTTAAAACCCCATGACCTAGTTTTCTATTTTTAGCTTACAATGTGTACAATAAAATCTATGGCAGCCTATCCAATAGCAGGATGCCATGTTTATGTCGCCATTACACGTGAAAACCAAATTGTTTTTGCTTTTTTTTAAATTTTTATTTAGTTACCGAAAATATTATAAACATCAAATACATCCAATCTTTAGTAAAGTCCGAAAAAAACCAGACAGGCAGGATTTTATAAACATATTAATTGTAAATACGCTGTGCATGATTTTTTAATGAATTTATACACCTCTCAAATACCTTTGAGACTTTTCTCGCTGGTGTCCATTCTCCAGAATGGAAATTGCGCTAAAAAATGATTTTTTTAAAACAATATCTATATCCCGACTGCACTGGATTTCGAGTCCCATTCCCTTAAATGTTATCTAAGAATATTCGAGAAAGTTTAGGTAAGGTCGATCGGGCTTTGTTATTTTTTTTCCCCATTACGGTTGAAAGGGCTGCTGAAACAAATCTTATTTACGAAATGGTTTGTTAATTCATTTTGTAGCCAAACACAGATGCGAAACCAGGGACAACAAATCAAGGAGCTGGACCTTCAGGAGCTGGAAATACAGGAACCGGTAATACAGGAACCGGAAATACAGGAACCGGCAATACAGGAGCCGGAAATACAGGAACCGGTAATACAGGACCCGGAAATACAGGAGCCGGTAATACAGGAGCCGGAAATACAGGAGCCGGAAATACAGGGGCAGCGAAGCCAGGAACTGGAAATACAGGAACCGGAAATACAGGAGCCGGAAATACAGGAGCCGGAAATACAGGAGCCGGAAATACAGGAGCCGGAAATACAGGAACCGGAAATACAGGAGCCGGAAATACAGGAGCCGGAAATACAGGAGCCGGAAATACAGGAGCCGGAAATACAGGGGCAGCGAAGCCAGGAACCGGAAATACAGGAACCGGAAATACAGGAACCGAAAATGCAGGAACCGGAAATACAGGAGCCGGAAATACAGGAACCGGAAATACAGGAACCGGTAATAAAGGAACTGGTAGTGCAGGAGCCGGCAATACAGGAACCGGCAATACAGGAACCGGAAATACAGGAACCGGAAATACAGGAACCGGAAATACAGGAACCGGAAATACAGGAACCGGAAATACAGGAACCGGAAATACAGGAACCGGTAATACAGGAACCGGAAATACAGGAACCGGAAATACAGGAACCGGTAATACAGGAGCAGCAAAGCCAGGAACCGGAAATACAGGAACCGGAAATACAGGAACCGGAAATACAGGAGCAGCGAAGCCAGGAACCGGAAATACAGGAACCGGAAATACAGGAACCGGAAATACAGGAACCGGTAATACAGGAGCAGCGAAGCCAGGAACCGGAAATACAGGAACCGGAAATACAGGAACCGGTAATACAGGAGCAGCGAAGCCAGGAGCCGGTAATTCAGGAGCTGTTAATCCATCACCTCCAAAGTCAGGAGCCCCAAAGCCACCAGCAGTCAACACAGGAGCAATGCGCCCAGGTTTCGGTAATCCACCAATGCGCCCAGGTCCCGTTAATCCACCAAAAGCCCCTTGGACTACAGGTAAAAAAGGAGATTCAAACACAAGTCATAAAAATGGCTACAGAGTAAACACATCTAATGAAAAGGTAAGTTTTTTTTTCTTCTTTAAAGCACTATGAAAGCAAATTACGAAGTAGCTGATGTAATAGATCTAAACAATTCAAACACTTTAAACCTGCGTAGTGTTCTATATTTTAAAAAACAAGCAAAATTTTATACTATATTTTTTTTTCTAGCCAAAACAAATGGTGGGCGTACAGAAAACAAATAAACCATGCGCTAAGAAAGAATCGTCGAAACCGTGGAGACAAATTTCGAATTCTAAATTTGTTGTCAAACATCCTTCAAGCTCAAATAGCCATCATGGTAGCAAGTCATTTAAAGTCAATAACGGAAACCATCATTTATGGTGATCGGACTCATTTGGTTGCAGTGCAGTACCAGTGCTAGCTGTATATAGCACCAGTGCTAGCTATATATAGCGCCAGTGCTGGCTATACACAGCACCAGTGCTAGATATATAGCACCAGTGCTAGCTATATACTGCACCAGTGCTAGCTATATATAGCACCAGTGCTGCATTGTAAAATAAAATAGTTGCACTTTTTATTAATTAATTAATTTTTTTTCTTAAAGCTAGCTAAAGAATTTTGTTTCCGTTTTAAATTTAGTCGCTTTCATTTGATTTTATTTATTTAACCTTCCTTAACACACATTCAAATGTTTATAAATCTTGTTAAAAAGTGTGTTTAAGTTTACTGTTTTGTTAACTATGAGATATTGTTTAATTGTAATTTCTCCAAGAAATAAATGTCAATAGTCTTAATGATTCATTACAACGTGGATTAATAATATTGTGGGTAGACTTTGTTTCCTGAATATTTGTTTTTCCGTTTTCAACATCATTTATTGTAAATCTTAGTTTTAATTATTATCATTTAAACATAGCTACGTTGTCTATGTTTTTGCTTGTAAATTTATTTAATTGTGTTTAACTTTTTTGTATAAGGGATTGCAATGAATAGTTTTTATGAAAAATTAGATAAACCATTTTTCCTTTTAGTTTGCGACTAATTTTAAAGCATTTATGCATTGCTGAATTCTTCATTATTAAATATTTTTACTCACAATGTACATTGTCTTAATTAATTTTTTTTATTTAAATTAAACTTAAGAAATTAAACTAAAGTGAAGTAGCATTACTAACCCCCCTCCTAACCTCCTTCCCGTTTAATTCTGTAAACTTTAAATATAGGTCTAAAGGACTTAGAAAGCAAGCAATATAATGCTAATAAATATATAGGACGTATGAAATAAGCAATATAATGCAAATCAATTTGCCTACAGATAACATTCGACAAACTTTAAAGAATAAAATAATTGATAGGAAAAGTATAGGACAGCTAGAACGTCACATTCTGACTGCTATTGTGTGTGTCTTTTAGTCTGACAGTAATTTTGTCTGTCCTTTTGTCTGTCTACTATTTTGTTTTTCCTTCAGTCTGAATGTTATTTTATTTGTCTTTCTGACCGTCATTTAAATTGTCCGTCCTTCTGTCCGTCTGTAATTGTGTCTGTCGTTCTGTCTGTATGCCCTTCCGTCGATCCATCTGTCAGTTTAAGACGGATTTATTTTCTCTTTTTTTGACTCTCTTCTAATGATGCGACTATTCAGTCTTTCAGATACGTTTTTCTACAGAGACCTCACAAATATCTAATTTTAAATCTAAGTAACAATTAAAATCTATTTAAAAATGGATATGTTCCACAACTAAAGAGGAGATAACAAGACTAAATACTAGAAAACCCGGGATCAGCGAGGTAGGGTAGATAATTGTCTACTAAGATTAAGATTGCAACCTTTTGAACGCGTTAAAAAGCAAATATTGTTTTGTCGTATGTGTTGTGATTTCATTAAAAAAAGATCGTAATGCAAACACGTAAGTGTTAATTATTGTAAAATACTAAATATTTAATTGCTTTGTGTAATGTGTTTATTAATACTAGATGGGAGATAATAAAACAAAATAACAACCTTTAAATACGAAGCCTTTAATTCTTTAAATGCACTAAAATAAGCAAAACCAAAAAAGCCCTATTCAATACAAGCCATCGTTACATTTCTTTCGTTTTTCGTTTTGGTTTTACTTTCTTTTTAAAGATATCCATACACATGGTGGGAAATTTTGTAGTTGTGTTATTACTTAATTGCTTATTTTTCGTAAGTCAAAACATTTTTGACTCAGTATTACTATAAAAATTCCATTATTTAAAGAAAAAAAAAGATTTTTTTTGCTGTAAGATTTAGGTAAATAGTGTTTTAAAACAAAGATTTCGGCAGAAATTGTGTATGCTATTTAATTTTTTACGTCCAATAGTTGTTACGTTTAAAATGAAAATTTCATCTTTTAAACTTACGTTGATCATACATGGGGTAAATTAATAAAAGGAGAAAACATTCGATGTGTGTTTGTTTTGTTTTGAGTTGTAATATTTTACTTAAACTTTTTAAATACTTTTTTTTTAAACAAGAAATAACACATCTATTAGCAAAACAAAATTAAAAAAAACATTTAAACAAATTCAAATGAAAATTTTAAAGAAATAAACAGAAACAGGTAGCCAATATGGTTCGAATTGAAATTCTGTCTTATGAATAATATACACGTTTAAGAAATCTACTAAAGTTTGACATTTTGGATATTAGCCGGTCACTAGGAGTTGATATTGGCCAAACTGACTGGCCGATTCGCGAATAAACCGACTTCGGGGCTTGGCCACGACATACATAATGTATAGAAACCCCGATGGCCTGCTGGTGATGACTTGGTGACCCCTCTTGTTGCTTGGATCAACAAACTCGCTCTACAGGAGCGGACTAGCGTTAGATCAATCATAAACAGATGTCGATCATAAAGGAAGCCACACTCCTTTGGGTGGGTGGGGGGGGGGGGTGTTGGCACTTTTGTGGCGATGTATGGCGGCGAAGAAAGAGACGACATAATTTTGCCAATTTTTTTTTTTTTTGGAAACTTAATTTTAGTCATTATTTTTCGATTTTTTTTCAACAATGTTTGTGTAAATTTGAAAAGAAATTAATTACTTACGTTAAGCCAAGTCTAAGAAATAAATTCGAAAAACAAACATAGGAATTTTAAAAAGGGGGAGAGGGATGTTGTAGGCTATGTTACGTCATTGAAGGGATTTTGCCTTATAATAATAATGGAAAACATCTATTTGGTATGATAACAACTATGGTAGCAACTAATATGGCTTCATATTCTAACAGGCTATTAGATGAATGCGTATTGGATATCCAAGAACAAAAACTGGGCCCTAAGTTATAAAAAGCCAGATGTCATTGTATCAGGTCCCCCTCCCTTCTCTCCACACTTCTGATATACACAAGGAACAAGACAATACCTGTACAGCTTGGAATATTCAGTGTCGCAGGAGCTGCCGAGAGTTGGTAACCCTTTCGCTTAATGGGCTCTACTCATGCGTGAGTTCGGACTTTTCTCTCCTAGATGGGTTGCTGTCTCCAGAGCTTGAGACTCTTGTTTTATCAATCATGAGCTTGCACGCCCGAATACTCTGAAAGGGTGGGGGTTTGTAGGCTATATCACGTCAATGTAGGGGTGTTAGTTTATTATGACGACGGAAGTAAGAATATCTTTTCTATGATAGCACTTAGATTGAAAGTCATGACATACGTACAAACAAAAAAGGTTGAACCTTGACTTAACAGGTTCATACTAAGTAGAGTAATGATAATTGGTACGTAGAGTCGTCTCCAGACGGAAATTAATATTTCTGAGTTGTGTTTCTTGGGCAGTGTTTTAACATTTCGGTGTGTAAGCTTACTATGTTTACAAGCTTTGGATAATGTAACAAAATGGAAAGATGTAATGTGACACTAAGTTTTTTTTTGTAAAATCGTAAATTATGCCTGTTTTATGCATTAAAATAATTTGTAGTTTCTTACAGGCAGAAAACAAATGAAAAATTCTTTCCGATAGCAACAATTGAATCGTACTTCAAAAACAAATTAAGGGGAACAATTTCCTTTATTCAAGATAGTAACCGATTATCTGATCTTTAATGGAAAAAAACCAATACATTTTTAAATTGATTTTTCATGTGGAAAAACTAAAAAAAAATTATAGCATCCCGTCTACTCAATCGTTGTAATTAAATCTTCTATATTAATTTAGCTGCAATGAAAGCGCCGATAGTAGAGTAAAAATAACACAGTACATCACAGAAAATTATTGAAACATCTTTTCAAACACATACTCTTAAAACTTAAATTTATTTTAGATTTTGAATGCAAAATTAAACAAAGGGAAACAACTGATTGAAAAACAGGAACAGGTATTCATTGTTTAGCTAAAAATTTAAAATTTAAATTTTTTAAATAAACAATTCAAAATTATTAAGAAATAATTATTTAATGGCGCTTCATTAATAAATAAAAGAGATGTTATCTGCGTGAGAATAATCGAGCTCTCTGTGTGAGAAGTTAAGAGCACACTGCGTTGAACAACGATCTCCGGAGCGTGCTAAGTAAAGAGTAGTCGACCCTGAAGAAGGCCACCCGTGTTGACGAGCTGAGTGACGCCAGTGAGGCCTGAGTCACGTTCGCGCCGACTCCAACAGAGATGACCTTGACACCGGAAATCTGGAGTCTTATGGACTCTAGCTCTGCTTGGCTGTCTGTAATGGTATAGGGTTAGGGGGGGGGGAGGTATTGAAAATATTGTTATTACATATTTGAATATTTTCAACAAAGGCTTGGTTCAAAACATTATTGTTGCCTAAGTTACGATTATTGTGGTCAGCACTATGCTCAGCCGACTTTACTTCTCCCCAACGTGATGCAGGTACCCATTAGAGCTGAGTGGACTCAGAGACGTACTACAGTCATAAGACCCGAACAGTAATCGAGGTCTTCGGGCTAGTAGCCGAACGCTCTACCATTCGACCACGCCGTCCTTACCCACTTACATACACGATCTGCGCGACTTAAGTAATGTTTAACATCTAAAGAACAGGAGATGGAGAGCAGTGTTTCTTCCAGACTTTTTTCTCCGGGGGGGAGGGGCACTTGAAATTTTCGGTGGGGGGGGGGGGGCGGTAGACTTTTTTCAAGGGGGGGGGGGGTGGCAGACACTGTTAAAAGTATATATCTTCTATATAAATTATATAAATTTCATTTCGTTAAGGGGGGGGGGGGGGGCGGTAGAATTTTTAAGAAACTCTGATGGAGAGTTGAGCATTTTTCTCACCATGTTACCCACTGCTAGTACCATGCACGGTCCCTTCCAATGTATTTCACATCGTAATATTGTACGTCCTTTTGAAATATTTAACTATTGATGCTTGGGTGTAAACACAATTAAGCCAACTTTTTATTGACGGGTTACTCCAATTCAGAGTTTCTTCCAGGCATCTCTTCGGGGGGTCTAAGCCCCCCCGAAAATTTTTTACCGCCCCCCCCCCCCCCCCCCCCCCCGAACAAAATGAAATTTATATAATTTATGTAGAAAATATATACTTTTAACAGTGTCCGCCCCCCGAAGAAAGTCTACAGCCCCCCCCCCCCCGAAAATTTCAAGTGCCCCCACCCCCCCCCCCCCCCGGAGAAAAAAGGTCTGGAAGAAACACTGCTCCGATTTCAGCCTGTTTCTCTTAATGGATTTTCTTCCATAGCCTTTGTCCAACCAATAACAAACAAGGCAACAGTTGCTTCTTCTTCTTCGTTCTTAATGTTACTATTGTAAGTGATCCCCTCCAACACAATTAGGTATACTTGTCTACTGGTTATGCGCCATTCAGGCCATTGACTCCAATTTCCGCCTGCTTTTCTTTTTTTATTTGCTTCCATAGCCTTTGTCCAACCAAGAACAAACTACAAGGCAGCAGTTGTTTGATTTTAGCGTTGTCTCTCCCAGAAGAGTGACTGTCCCCAACTAATGAGCCTCATCTTTTTGGTTTAGCAATCATGAGCTTTACCGACTCGACCACGCCGATTCTGTTTGATTCTGGAGTTGTCTCTCCTAGATTGGCTTCTGTCCCCATTTGACAAGCCTCATCTAACTGGGGGTCCGAACTCGGGACTTTTAGTTAACAATCATGCGCACTACTACCCGACCATACCATACCAACCTAAATTTATGAAAGGGAACATGTTAACTATTTTACTCACCAGTTAAGGCGTTGGTTATGACGACTGCAACTTTCTTTCGACCAGTAGCTTTGTAGGAAACTTCCCGACCGTATCTTAAGGCATCAGCAAGTTTAGACGGCCCATCATAGCCAGGGCATTGGGTACTGTTGATCGCCTGAAAAAAATAATTGTAGGGCACGATGTAGTGGTCCATTTTGAACTACGTCATATTTGTAATTATTTTTTTTTAAAATCCTTTTTAGACATATAGATCCATTAGGCAGAAGAAGTAGAGGTCATACGCCTCTTGACATCGGTATATAGGGTTATAATGTTGTCAGAACTAAACCCAGCCGCCTTTTTCCCCTAACGTGAGTTAGGTACCCATCAGAGCTTGGTCGACTCAGGGACTCACTGGCTTGAGCTCGGATTTGAACTCGAGACCTTCGAGTTAGAAGTCTAGAGCTTTACCTCTTGTCTCATAGATTTAATTATTAAATAACTTAAAAACAATTAAGTATAATTTTAAAACACTTCTTGGAATATGTAGGCTTATTCCTAAGAATTCAAAAACTTACCCAAACAACTTCTGAGTTCTGGGAATACTTGTTGAAGTCGAATATCTCTGAGACGTTCGGGCCAGAGTAGACCAAGCTGACTTGAAAGGAGTCGTTGGAGATTTTGAAATCAGAGAGGAAATCTGTCATGAAGTCACGAAGCTGTTCACAGTTTGTGCTACTGAGGCTCGCTGTAATATCGACTATGAGCAGAAGCTGTATTTGTTCCGTGCAAGGCAGTGCGAAGTTGGCGTCAATGGACCTTTTTCCTCTATAAAATCCTAATCCTCCTATTTGAGGACTGGGTGGATTATTAGATCTAAATCCTCCTATTTGAAGACTTGGAGGATTATTGGGACTAGGTGCCGCTATTTGTGGATTAAGAGGATTATTGGATTTAAATCCTCCTATTTGAGGACTAGGAGGATTATTGGGACTAGGTGCTGCTATTTCTGGATTAGCTGGATTATTGGGTCTAAATCCTCCTATTTGAGGACTAGGAGGATTATTGGGACTAGGTGCCGCTATTTGTGGATTAAGAGGATTATTGGATCTAAATCCTCCTATTTGAGGACTAGGAGGATTATTGGGACTAGGTGCTGCTATTTCTGGATTAGCTGGATTATTGGGTCTAAATCCGCCAATTTGAGGACTAGGAGGATTATTGGGACTAGGTGCCGCTATTTGTGGATTAAGAGGATTATTGGATCTAAATCCTCCTATTTGAGGACTAGGAAGATTATTGGGACTAGGTGCTGCTATTAGTGGATTAGCTGGATTATTGGGTCTAAATCCGCCAATTTGAGGACTAGGAGGATTATTGGGACTAGGTGCTGCTATTTCTGGATTAGCTGGATTATTGGGTCTAAATCCTCCTATTTGAGGACTAGGAGGATTATACGGACTAGGTGCTGCTATTTGTGGATTAGCAGGATTATTGGGTCTAAATCCATCTATTTGAGGACTAGGAGGATTATTGGGACTAGGTGCTGCTATTTGTGGATTAGCTGGATTATTGGGTCTAAATCCGCCAATTTGAGGACTAGGAGGATTAATGGGATTAGGTGCTGCTATTTGTGGATTAGCAGGATTATTGGGTAAAAATCCTGCTATTTGAGGACTAGGAGGATTATTGGGACTAGGTGCTGCTATTTCTGGATTAGCTGGATTATTGGGTCTAAATCCTCCTATTTGAGGACTAGGAGGATTATTCGGACTAGGTGCTGCTATTTGTGGATTAGCAGGATTATTGGGTCTAAATCCATCTATTTGAGGACTAGGAGGATTATTGGGACTAGGTGCTGCTATTTGTGGATTAGCTGGATTATTGAGTCTAAATCCGCCAATTTGAGGACTAGGTGGATTAATGGGATTAGGTGCTGCTATTTGTGGATTAGCAGGATTATTGGGTAAAAATCCTGCTATTTGTGGACCAGGAGAATTATTGGGACTAGGTGCTGCTATTTGTGGATAAGAAGGATTATTCGGTCCAAGTCCTCCTATTTGAGGACTAGGAGGATTATTCGGGCTAGGTGCGGCTATTTGTGAATTAAGAGGATTATTGGATCTTAATCCTCCTATTAGAAGACTAGTAAGATTAATTGTACTAGGTGTTGATATTTGTGGATTTGCAGGATTATTAAGTTCAAATCCACTTATTTGAGCACTAGGAGGATTATTTGGAATACGTGCTGCTATTTGTGGATTAAGAGGGTTATTGGATCTAAATCCTCCTCCTATTTGAGGACTAGGAGGATTAATGGGATTTGGTGGTGCTATTTGTGGATTAGCAATATTATTGGGTCTATTTCCGCCTATTTGAGGACTAGGAGGATTAATGGGATTAAGTGCTACTATCTGTGGACCAGGAGGATTATTCCGACTAGGTGTTCCTATTTGTGAACTAGCTGGATTATTGGGAAGATTATTGAGCCCAAATTTTCGAGGTTTAGGGGGATTGTTGGGTCCAAATCCTCCCATTTGAGGACTGGGAAGATTATTGGGCCTTAGTGCTCCGATTTGGGGATTAGAAGGATTATTAGGTTTCAATCCTCCTATTAGCCAACCAAGATGATTTTTTGATTTAGATCCTCCTGTTTGCCAACCTTGATTACTTTTGGATTTAGATTTTCCCACTGGCCAACTATGATTTTTGGATTTAGATTTTCCCATTGGCCAACTATGATGACTTTTGGATTTAAATTTTCCCATTGGCCAACTATGATGACTTTTGGATTTAGATTTTCCCATTGGCCAACTATGATTTTTGGATTTAGATTTTCCCATTGGCCAACTATGATGACTTTTGGATTGAGATTTTCCCATTGGCCAATTATGATTTTTGGATTTAGATCCTCCTTTTTGGGGACTATGATGACTTTTGGATTTAGAATTTCCAATTGGCCAATTATGATTTTTGGATTTAGATCCTCCTTTTTGGGGACTATTATGACTTTTGGATTTAGATTTTCCTATTGGCCAACTATGAATACTTTTGGATTTAGATTTTCCTATAGGCCAATTATGATTTTTGGATTTAGATCCTCGTTTTTGGGGACTGTGATGACTTTTTGATTTAGATTTTCCTATTGGCCAAGGATGATTTTTGGATTTAGATCCTCCTTCTTGGGGACTATGATGACTTTTGGATTTAGATTTTCCCATTGGCCAACTATGATGACTTTTGGATTTAGATTTTCCTATTGGCCAATTATGATTTTTGGATTTAGATCCTCCTTTTTGGGGACTATGATGACTTTTGGATTTAGATTTTCCCATTGGCCAACTATGATGACTTTTGGATTTAGATTTTCCTATTGGCCAATTATGATTTTTGGATTTAGATCCTCCTTTTTGGGGACTATGATGACTTTTGGATTTAGATTTTCCCATTGGCCAACTATGATGACTTTTGGATTTAGATTTTCCTATTGGCCAACTATGATTTTTGGATTTAGATCCTCCTTTTTTGGGACTATGATGACTTTTGGCTTTAGAATTTCTAATTGGCCAATTATGATTTTTGGATTTAGATCCTCCTTTTTGGGGACTGTGATGACTTTTGGATTTAGATTTTCCTATTGGCCAACTATGATTTTTGGATTTAGATCCTCCTTTTTGGGGACTATGATGACTTTTGGATTTAGATTTTCCCATTGGCCAACTATGATGACTTTTGGATTTAGATTTTCCTATTGGCCAACTATGATTTTTGGATTTAGATCCTCCTTTTTTGGGACTATGATGACTTTTGGCTTTAGAATTTCTAATTGGCCAATTATGATTTTTGGATTTAGATCCTCCTTTTTGGGGACTGTGATGACTTTTGGATTTAGATTTTCCTATTGGCCAACTATGATTTTTGGATTTAGATCCTCCTTTTTGGGGACTATGATGACTTTTGGATTTAGAATTTTCAAATGGCCAATTATGATTTTTGGATTTAGATCCTCCTTTTTGGGGACTATGATGACTATTGGATTTAGATTTTCCTATTGGCCAACTATGATGACTTTTGGATTTAGATTTTCCTATTGGCCAATTATGACTTTTGGATTTAGATCCTCGTTTTTGGGGACTGTGATGACTTTTGGATTTAGATTTTCCTATTGGCCAAGGATGATTTTTGGATTTAGATCCTCCTTTTTGGGGACTATGATGACTTTTGGATTTAGATTTTCCCATTGGCCAACTATGATGACTTTTTGATTTAGATTTTCCTATTGGCCAAGTATGATTTTTGGATTTAGATCCTCCTTTTTTGGGACTATGATGACTTTTGGATTTAGATTTTCCCATTGGCCAACTATGATGACTTTTGGATTTAGATTTTCCTATTGGCCAAGTATGATTTTTGGATTTAGATCCTCCTTTTTGGGGACTATGATGACTTTTGGATTTAGATTTTCCCATTGGCCAACTATGATGACTTTTGAATTTAGATTTTCTTATTGGCCAATTATGATTTTTGGATTTAGATCCTCCTTTTTGGGGACTATGATGACTTTTGGATTTAGATTTTCCTATTGGCCAAGGATGATTTTTGGATTTAGATCCTCCTTTTTGGGGACTATGATGACTTTTGGATTTAGATTTTCCCATTGGCCAATTATGATGACTTTTGGATTTAGATTTTCCTATTTGCCAACTATGATTTTTGGATTTAGGTCCTCCTTTTTGGGGACTATGATGACTTTTGGATTTAGATTTTCCCATTGGCCAACTATGATGACTTTTGGATTTAGATTTTCCTATTGGCCAAGTATGATTTTTGGATTTAGATCCTCCTTTTTGGGGACTATGATGACTTTTGGATTTAGATTTTCCTATTGTCCAACTATGATGACTTTTGGATTTAGATTTTTCAATTGACCAACTATGATGACTTTTGGATTTAGATTTTCCTATTGGCCAACTATGATTTTTGGATTTAGATTCTCCTTTTTGGGGACTATGATGACTTTTGGATTTAGATTTTCCTATTGGCCAACTATGATGACTTTTGGATTTAGATTTTTCAATTGACCAACTATGATGACTTTTGGATTTAGAATTTCCATTTGACCAACTATGATGACTTTTGGATTTAGATTTTCCTATTGACCAACTATGATGACTTTTGGATTTAGATTTTTCCATGGACCAACTATGATGACTTTTGGATTTAGATTTTTCCATTGGCCAACTATGATGTTTTTTGGATTTAGATCTTCCTCGGCTACGACTTTTGGTATTATATTTTGACTTGGAGCCAAAGTAATGCGAGTGAGTGGATGAACCAGAATGCGATTCATGCGAGCTACTGTTAGGAGGTTTTCTGGTGTGTTTACTAGTGGTGGTTCGAGTTGTAATTGGAGAAATTGTTGATGGTGTGGAGGGCGTGCCAGACGATGTTGTTAAATCAGTAGTGGTTTCAGTTCTTGGTGATGTTGTAGTTTCTTGGGAGGTTGACGTTCCAGCAGAGGTTGTTGTTTCCGAGGATGTTGTTGAACCCAGCGAGGTTGTTGATTCTGATGAGGTTGAAGTTTCTGGAGTGGTTGTGAATTCTGGGGATGTTGTGCTTTCTGGAGTGGTTGTAGATTCTGAAGAAGATGAAGTTTCTGTGGATGTTGTACTTTCTGGAGTGGTTGTAGATTCTGAGGAAGATGACGTTTCTGTGGATGTTGTACTTTCTGGAGTGGTTGTAGATTCTGAAGAAGATGACGTTTCTGTGGATGTTGTACTTTCTGGAGTGGTTGTAGATTCTGAAGAAGATGATGTTTCTGTCGATGTTGTACTTTCTGAAGTGGTTGTAGATTCTGAAGAAGGTGACGTTTCTGTGGATGTTGTACTTTCTGGAGTGGTTGTAGATTCTGAAGAAGATGACGTTTCTGTGGATGTTGTACTTTCTTGAGTGGCTGTAGATTCTGAAGAAGATGACGTTTCTTGGGATGTTGTACTTTCTGGAGTGGTTGTAGATTCTGAGGAAGATGAAGTTTCTGTGGATGTTGTACTTTCTGGAGTGGTTGTAGATTCTGAGGAAGATGAAGTTTCTGTTGATGTTGTACTTTCTGGAGTGGTTGTAGATTCTGAAGAAGATGACGTTTCTGTCGATGTTGTACTTTCTGGAGTGGTTGTAGATTCTGAAGAAGATGACATTTCTATGGATGTTGTACTTTCTGGAGAGGTTGTAGATTCTGAAGAAGGTGACGTTTCTGTGGATGTTGTACTTTCTGGAGTGGTTGTAGATTCTGAAGAAGATGACGTTTCTGTGGATGTTGTACTTTCTTGAGTGGTTGTAGATTCTGAGGAAGATGAAGTTTCTGTTGATGTTAAACTTTCTGGAGTGGTTGTAGATTCTGAAGAAGATGACGTTTCTGTGGATGTTGTACTCTCTGGAGTGGTTGTAGATTCGGAGGAAGATGACGTTTCCGTTGATGTTGTACTTTCTGGAGTGGTTGTAGATTCTGAAGAAGATGACGTTTCTGTGGATGTTGTACTTTCTGAAGTGGTTGTAGATTCTGAAGAAGGTGACGTTTCTGTGGATGTTGTACTTTCTGGAGTGGTTGTAGATTCTGAGGAAGATGAAGTTTCTGTTGATGTTGTACTTTCTGGAGTGGTTGTAGATTCTGAAGAAGATGACGTTTCTGTGGATGTTGTACTTTCTGGAGTGGTTGTAGATTCTGAAGAAGATGATGTTTCTGTGGATGTTGTACTTTCTGGAGAGGTTGTAGATTCTGAAGAAGATGACGTTTCTGTGGATGTTGTACTTTCTGGAGTGGTTGTAGATTCTGAAGAAGATGATGTTTCTGTCGATGTTGTACTTTCTGGAGAGGTTGTAGATTCTGAGGAAGATGAAGTTTCTGTGGATGTTGTACTTTCTTGAGTGGTTGTAGATTCTGAGGAAGATGAAGTTTCTGTTGATGTTAAACTTTCTGGAGTGGTTGTAGATTCTGAAGAAGATGACGTTTCTGTGGATGTTGTACTCTCTGGAGTGGTTGTAGATTCTGAGGAAGATGACGTTTCCGTTGATGTTGTACTTTCTGGAGTGGTTGTAGATTCTGAAGAAGATGACGTTTCTGTGGATGTTGTACTTTCTGGAGTGGTTGTAGATTCTGAAGAAGATGATGTTTCTGTCGATGTTGTACTTTCTGAAGTGGTTGTAGATTCTGAAGAAGGTGACGTTTCTGTGGATGTTGTACTTTCTGGAGTGGTTGTAGATTCTGAAGAAGATGACGTTTCTGTGGATGTTGTACTTTCTTGAGTGGCTGTAGATTCTGAGGAAGATGAAGTTTCTTGGGATGTTGTACTTTCTGGAGTGGTTGTAGATTCTGAGGAAGATGAAGTTTCTGTTGATGTTGTACTTTCTTGAGTGGCTGTAGATTCTGAGGAAGATGAAGTTTCTGTGGATGTTGTACTTTCTGGAGTGGTTGTAGATTCTGAGGAAGATGAAGTTTCTGTTGATGTTGTACTTTCTGGAGTGGTTGTAGATTCTGAAGAAGATGACGTTTCTGTGGATGTTGTACTTTCTGGAGTGGTTGTAGATTCTGAAGAAGATGATGTTTCTGTGGATGTTGTACTTTCTGGAGAGGTTGTAGATTCTGAAGAAGATGACGTTTCTGTGGATGTTGTACTTTCTGGAGTGGTTGTAGATTCTGAAGAAGATGATGTTTCTGTCGATGTTGTACTTTCTGGAGAGGTTGTAGATTCTGAGGAAGATGAAGTTTCTGTGGATGTTGTACTTTCTTGAGTGGTTGTAGATTCTGAGGAAGATGAAGTTTCTGTTGATGTTAAACTTTCTGGAGTGGTTGTAGATTCTGAAGAAGATGACGTTTCTGTGGATGTTGTACTCTCTGGAGTGGTTGTAGATTCTGAGGAAGATGACGTTTCCGTTGATGTTGTACTTTCTGGAGTGGTTGTAGATTCTGAAGAAGATGACGTTTCTGTGGATGTTGTACTTTCTGAAGTGGTTGTAGATTCTGAAGAAGGTGACGTTTCTGTGGATGTTGTACTTTCTGGAGTGGTTGTAGATTCTGAAGAAGATGACGTTTCTGTGGATGTTGTACTTTCTGGAGTGGTTGTAGATTCTGAAGAAGATGATGTTTCTGTCGATGTTGTACTTTCTGGAGTGGTTGTAGATTCTGAGGAAGATGACATTTCTGTGGATGTTGTACTTTCTTGAGTGGTTGTAGATTCTGAAGAAGATGATGTTTCTGTCGATGTTGTACTTTCTGGAGTGGTTGTAGATTCTGAAGAAGATGACGTTTCTGTGGATGTTGTACTTTCTTGAGTGGTTGTAGATTCTGAAGAAGATGACGTTTCTTGAGATGTTGTACTTTCTGTAGTGGTTGTAGATTCTGAAGAAGATGACGTTTCTGTGGATGTTGTACTTTCTGGAGTGGTTGTAGATTCTGAAGAAGTTGACGTTTCTTGAGATGTTGTACTTTCTGTGGAGGTTGTTGAACCAGGGGAGGTTGTAGATTCTGGGGAGGTTGAATCGTCTGGACATGTGGTTGAAGCTGGGGTTGTTGAATCTTCTAGACATGTGGTTGATGCTTGGGTTGTTGAATCTTCTGGACTTGTTGAAGTTCCAGGGGAGGTAGTTTCAGGGCTTGTTGAAGTTTCTGGTGAAGTTGAAGTTTCTTGAGATGTTGAAGTTTTTCGGGATGTTGATATTCTTCGTAGTGTTGAACTTTCTGAGGAAGTTGATGTTTCTGAGGATGTTGAAGTTTCTGGGGATGTTGTACTTTCTGGAGATGTTGAAGTTTCTGGTGATGTTGAACTTTCTGCCGATGTTGAACTTTCTGAGGATGTTGAACTTTCTGAGGATGTTGAACTTTCTGGGGATGTTGAAGTTTCTGGTGATGTTGAAATTTCTGCCGATGTTGTACTTTCTGTGGATGTTGAAGTTTCTGGGGATGTTGAACTTTCTGCCGATGTTGAACTTTCTGAGGATGTTGAACTTTCTGGGGATGTTGAAGTTTCTGGAGATGTTGAACTTTCTGGGGATGTTGAAGTTTCTGGGGATGTTGAACTTTCTGGGGATGTTGAACTTTCTGGAGATGTTGAACTTTCTGCCGATGTTGTACTTTCTGTGGATGTTGAACTTTCTGCCGATGTTGTACTTTCTGGGGAGGTTGAAGTTTCTTGGGATGTTGAACTTTCTGGGGATGTTGAACTTTCTGGGGATGTTGTAGTTTCTGGTGAAGTAGAACTTTCTGTGGATGTTGAAGTTTCTGGTGAAGTAGAACTTTCTGGCGATGTTGAACTTTCTGGGGATGTTGTAGTTTCTGGTGAAGTAGAACTTTCTGTGGTTGTTGAACTTTCTGGTGAAGTAGAACTCTCTGGCGATGTTGTACTTTCTGGAGATGTTGAACTTTCTGGAGATGTTGTACTTTCTGGGGATGTTGAACTTTCTGGAGATGTTGAACTTTCTGGAGATGTTAAAGTTTCTTGGGATGTTGAACTTTCTGGAGATGTTGATCTTTCTGAGGATGTTGAACTTTCTGGGGATGTTGAACTTTCTGGGGATGTTGAAGTTTCTGGGGATGTTGAAGTTTCTGGGGATGTTAAAGTTTCTGGGGATGTTGAAGTTTCTGGTGAGGTTGTTGAACCAGGGGAGGATGTAGATTCTGTGGTGGTTGAATCTTCTAGACATGTGGTTGATGGTGGGGTTGTTGAATCTTCTAGACATGTGGTTGATGGTGGGGTTGTTGAATCTTCTAGACATGTGGTTGATGCTTGGGTTGTTGAATCTTCTAGACATGTGGTTGATGGTGGGGTTGTTGAATCTTCTAGACATGTGGTTGATGGTGGGGTTGTTGAATCTTCTAGACATGTGGTTGATGCTTGGGTTGTTGAATCTTCTAGACATGTGGTTGATGCTTGGGTTGTTGAATCTTCTAGACATGTGGTTGATGGTGGGGTTGTTGAATCTTCTAGACATGTGGTTGATGCTTGGGTTGTTGAATCTTCTGGACTTGTTGAAGTTCCAGTGGAGGTACTTTCATGGCTTGTTGAAGTTTCTTGGGATGTTGAACTTTCTGCCGATGCTGAACTTTCTGAGAATGTTGAACTTTCTGGGGATGTTGAACTTTCTGGTGATGTTGAAGGTTCTGCCGATGTTGTACTTTCTGGGGATGTTGAACTTTCTGGGGATGTTGAACTTTCTGGTGTTGTTGAACTTTCTGGTGATGTTGAACTTTCTGCCGATGTTGAACTTTCTGGGGATGTTGAAGTTTCTGGAGATGTTGAAGTTTCTGGGGATGTTGAAGTTTCTGGTGATGTTGAACTTTCTGCCGATGTTGAACTTTCTGGGGATGTTGAACTTTCTGGGGAGGTTGAACTTTCTGGAGATGTTGAGGTTTCTGGGGATGTTGAACTTTCTGGGGATGTTGAAGTTTCTGCCGATGTTGAACTTTCTGGGGATGTTGAACTTTCTGGCGATGTTGATCTTTCTGGGGATGTTGAACTTTCTGGGGATGTTGAACTTTCTGGCGATGTTGTACTTTCTGGGGATGTTGAAGTTTCTGGGGATGTTGAACTTTCTGGGGATGTTGTACTTTCTGGGGATGTTGAAGTTTCTGGGGATGTTGAAGTTTCTTGGGATGTTGAACTTTCTGGGGATGTTGAAGTTTCTGAGGATGTTGACCTTTCTGGGGATGTTGAACTTTCTGGGGATGTTGAACTTTCTGGGGATGGTGAAGTTTCTGGGGATGTTGAAGTTTCTGGAGATGTTGATGTTTCTGGTGATGTTGAAGTTTCTGGTGATGTTGTTGAACCAGGGGAGGATGTAGATTCTGTGGTGGTTGAATCTTCTAGACATGTGGTTGATGCTTGGGTTGTTGAATCTTCTAGACATGTGGTTGATGCTTGGGTTGTTGAATCTTCTAGACATGTGGTTGATGCTTGGGATGTTGAATCTTCTAGACATGTGGTTGATGCTTGGGATGTTGAATCTTCTGGACTTGTTGAAGTTCCAGTGGAGGTACTTTCAGGGCTTGTTGAAGTTTCTTGGGATGTTGAATTTTCTGAGGATGTTGAACTTTCTGAGGATGTTGAACTTTCTGGGGATGTTGAACTTTCTGGTGATGTTGAAGGTTCTGCCGATGTTGTACTTTCTGTGGATGTTGAACTTTCTGGGGATGTTGAACTTTCTGGTGATGTTGAAGGTTCTGCCGATGTTGTACTTTCTGGGGATGTTGAACTTTCTGGGGATGTTGAACTTTCTGGGGATGTTGAACTTTCTGGGGATGTTGAACTTTCTGGGGATGTTGAACTTTCTGGTGATGTTGAAGGTTCTGCCGATGTTGTACTTTCTGGGGATGTTGAACTTTCTGGGGATGTTGAACTTTCTGGGGATGTTGAACTTTCTGGTGATGTTGAAGGTTCTGCCGATGTTGTACTTTCTGGTGAAGTAGAACTTTCTGGGGATGTTGAACTTTCTTGGGATGTTGAACTTTCTGGGGATGTTGAAATTTCTGGTGATGTTGAAGGTTCTGCCGATGTTGTACTTTCTGGGGATGTTGAACTTTCTGGGGATGTTGAACTTTCTGGGGATGTTGAACTTTCTGGTGTCGTTGAAGGTTCTGCCGATGTTGTACTTTCTGGTGAAGTAGAACTTTCTGGGGATGTTGAACTTTCTGGGGATGTTGAACTTTCTGGGGATGTTGAACTTTCTGGTGTTGTTGAAGTTTCTGGTGATGTTGAAGGTTCTGCCGATGTTGTACTTTCTGGGGATGCTGAACTTTCTGGGGATGTTGAACTTTCTGGTGTTGTTGAACTTTCTGGGGATGTTGAAGTTTCTGGAGATGTTGAAGTTTCTGGGGATGTTGAAGTTTCTGGTGATGTTGAACTTTCTGCCGATGTTGAACTTTCTGGGGATGTTGAACTTTCTGGGGAGGTTGAACTTTCTGGAGATGTTGAGGTTTCTGGGGATGTTGAACTTTCTGGGGATGTTGAAGTTTCTGGGGATGTTGAACTTTCTGGGGATGTTGAACTTTCTGGCGATGTTGAACTTTCTGGGGATGTTGAACTTTCTGGGGATGTTGAACTTTCTGGCGATGTTGTACTTTCTGGGGATGTTGAAGTTTCTGGGGATGTTGAACTTTCTGGGGATGTTGTACTTTCTGGGGATGTTGAAGTTTCTGGGGATGTTGAAGTTTCTTGGGATGTTGAACTTTCTGGGGATGTTGAAGTTTCTGAGGATGTTGACCTTTCTGGGGATGTTGAACTTTCTGGGGATGTTGAACTTTCTGGGGATGGTGAAGTTTCTGGGGATGTTGAAGTTTCTGGAGATGTTGATGTTTCTGGTGATGTTGAAGTTTCTGGTGAGGTTGTTGAACCAGGGGAGGATGTAGATTCTGTGGTGGTTGAATCTTCTAGACATGTGGTTGATGCTTGGGATGTTGAATCTTCTAGACATGTGGTTGATGCTTGGGTTGTTGAATCTTCTAGACATGTGGTTGATGCTTGGGATGTTGAATCTTCTAGACATGTGGTTGATGCTTGGGATGTTGAATCTTCTGGACTTGTTGAAGTTCCAGTGGAGGTACTTTCAGGGCTTGTTGAAGTTTCTTGGGATGTTGAACTTTCTGAGGATGTTGAACTTTCTGAGGATGTTGAACTTTCTGGGGATGTTGAACTTTCTGGTGATGTTGAAGGTTCTGCCGATGTTGTACTTTCTGTGGATGTTGAACTTTCTGGGGATGTTGAACTTTCTGGTGATGTTGAAGGTTCTGCCGATGTTGTACTTTCTGGGGATGTTGAACTTTCTGGGGATGTTGAACTTTCTGGGGATGTTGTACTTTCTGGGGATGTTGAACTTTCTGGGGATGTTGAACTTTCTGGGGATGTTGAACTTTCTGGTGATGTTGAAGGTTCTGCCGATGTTGTACTTTCTGGTGAAGTAGAACTTTCTGGGGATGTTGAACTTTCTGGGGATGTTGAACTTTCTGGGGATGTTGAACTTTCTGGTGATGTTGAAGGTTCTGCCGATGTTGTACTTTCTGGGGATGTTGAACTTTCTGGGGATGTTGAACTTTCTGGGGATGTTGAACTTTCTGGTGTCGTTGAAGGTTCTGCCGATGTTGTACTTTCTGGTGAAGTAGAACTTTCTGGGGATGTTGAACTTTCTGGGGATGTTGAACTTTCTGGGGATGTTGAACTTTCTGGTGTTGTTGAAGTTTCTGGTGATGTTGAACTTTCTGCCGATGTTGAACTTTCTGGGGATGTTGAAGTTTCTGGAGATGTTGAACTTTCTGGAGATGTTGAAGTTTCTGGGGATGTTGAAGTTTCTGGTGATGTTGAACTTTCTGCCGATGTTGAACTTTCTGGGGATGTTGAAGTTTCTGGAGATGTTGAACTTTCTGGGGATGTTGAAGTTTCTGAGGATGTTGACCTTTCTGGGGATGTTGAACTTTCTGGGGATGTTGAACTTTCTGGGGATGTTGAAGTTTCTGGGGATGTTGAAGTTTCTGGAGATGTTGATGTTTCTGGTGATGTTGAAGTTTCAGGGCTTGTTGAACTTTCTGGGGAATACGACGCTGTTGTCTCTGAACATGATGTACATGTTGGTGTTGTTGTTGGATACGTTTCACATGTTGTGTATTTTGAAATCGTTGTATAGGTCGTACACTGCGTATTATCCGAGGTGGTAGTAATTTCCGTTGTTGTTATCGTTTCTGTTGGCGTTGTTGTTGTTGTGCGTGTCCTTCTTGTTGTCCTTTTACCTAAAGCAGAAGACATACAAAATACAAATACGTTTATACACCTTTGTTGTGTTATCACCAAGATGGGGATCAGACGAGGACTTAAAAAATCCTTATCGACCCGTCAGGTGTGCTTTCACCTCACTACACCCGATACAGATTTGCACGGCATAGTCCCTTCAGAGTAAGATCATAATCCACAACACGAACGTCAAAAGAATGTCAAACTGGCTCTGAGATTTAGAGGGTTACCAAGTGAAATACAAACAGGCTACAGTCCTTCATAAAGTGGCGTTTACCTCGATTCCTCGGTATTTGATTTAACAAAGACCTGCTAAAAGATCTGTTAAAGCACAAAGCAGCAGATATTGATGGGGATTTTAAATCAGCTAATGGGGATGGATATGCCACGTCTTTATAAGGGACAAGGACAACATCGCAAGGCAAGCGTTGCACTGGAATCTCCAGGGGAAAAGTAAAGTACGCCAACTAAAACAATGCCGGAGAAAGACATTGGAAGGAGAAGCAAGGGATGCTGGGATTACCTGGGCTGAACTCAACAGAGCTGCCCAAAACAGAGTTCGATGGAGGAGAAGTGTGGCTTCATCCGTTTGTTCTTATGGGGGTTTTAAGAAATAGGTCAAAATACTCGATATAGTTAGTCGTTTATCTATAAAGCCTTTCTATATTTCTCTTGTCTAGTGAGCGTTATATTGAGCTATGGTTATGTTATGTGATGAGACGGTAAAGAGCTGGACTGCTAACCCGTAAGTCTCGAGTTCGAATCCGGGTTCAAGTCAGTAGACCGTCCCTGAGTCCACCCAACTCTGATGGGTACCTAACTCAATGAAAGTAAAGGCGGCTGGGTATAATGCTGACCACACTATCACATTATATGCCGAGTTCACAGAAATACGTGAACTCTACTTCACTTTGCCTATACACGGTCACGTTTAAAAAGGGAACTTTACTTACTTATGTGACAATTTATATTATAAATGACGTTACTTACCTGCTTGGCACTCTGCAAGTAGCAGGACCAGAAGTGTAATCGCCTGCAACATAGCATGCCTCATCCTGCTTGATGAACAAGTCTTCAGCGACTTGCTAGTCGGTGTAAGAGACTTGTCTAAGCTGGGCTAGTACAGCTCATACCATAGATTAAATCCTGTTTCGTTTCTTTGATTATGCTGGGAAAACCTTAATCCTCAATTTATTTAATTCATTTACTGCGGCGGTTCTTAAATTAATAATGGAGGGCACACAGCTTCTTGCAATATCAAAGCAAAATAGCGCAAAGTCTTTGCTTAATAAAGCTGAGTTTACATTATTTAACATTTTCCTATCCAGTCCTGAAGTACAACAATGCAGGATAATATCCCATTATTTTTTCTTTATCTCTTTGTGACGTTCACTTATGAATGTTAGAAATACATGTTGTATTTATATAATCCTGTGTCAAATACACAACTATTTAGACTAGCCTCAACATTTACAACTGGTTAACTCTACTTCAACTGCTATGAGAACGGACAAAGGATCATCAGTTTGAGCTCCGCTGTTAATAACGATTCATTTAGGGACCTGCGTATTTTCACGGTACAATATTGTTAAGACTCTTTACAGGAATTAAATGCTTGAATAGATTCCTCTTTGACATCAAAATCAAGGCTTGAAGCCTAAACATTTGATCATTAAGGCCATCAAAGGGTAAAATTAATTGTGCTAAATAAAACATCGTTACAAAGTGAAAATTGATTTTCGTAAACTGAATATCTTTTTCTTCTTTGTCTTTGTCATCTAACAGTAGGTCATAGGCAACTTACAACAACTATTTTTTTTTTTATTTCTTTCAAACTTTTTCCTAAATATCATTACAAAAATAACTGAATTTCGGTAAACTAAAGCTAAACCCAAAATTCATTTATACTAAAAGAAAAGACAAAGAGAAATTTAAAGATCCGTAACATAACATCATTTCAATGTGTCTAGCTAAAGATTTTATCGACAAAAATCTGCAGGCTACAGACTTAAATGTGGCGTACACTAAAGATTTTCATCAAAACTCATTTAACATTTACAATTTTTTTACACTCACGCACACAACACACACACACACACAGACACACACACACACACAGACAGACACACAAACACACACACTCACACACTTACACACTCATAAATATTTATATTGCATGTATATATTGTATATATAAATGTTGTACATTTATAATGTATATTTATTGTATATATATATATTATATATTGTATATATATTGTATATTGTATATATATTGTATATATTTGTATATATATATATATAAATATATATTAATATATATATATATATATATATATATATATATATATATATATATATATATATATATATATATATTAACATCTGAATATATACTAGATTTAATACATTAGAGGGAAACGATTTTACAGAAAAATCGATCACTTATATATCCAAAGAATCTCTTCAACAAAGCTCAGAAAATACACTCGTAATATTTATCAAAGAGACAAACTGATCGTTAAATGTAGATATAGGCTATTGAAGTTTTAATCAAACGTGTGGCTAGTCAACGTAATGCTAAGTAAGACCTTACCCATCAAATTTTGCCCAGTTATGTTACAAGCTTATCCATCAAACTTTATCCAGTCGTGTTACCACCTTATCCATCAAGCTTTATCCATTCATGTTACAACCTTATCCATTCAACTTTATCCAGTCGTGTTACAACCTAATCGATCAAACTTTGCCTGTCATGTTCAGAGTTTCTTCCTGGCATCTCTTCGGGGGGAGGGGGGGGGGGGGGGTTATAAGAAAAACATATACTTTTACCAGTGTCCAACCCTGCTCGAAAAATTGTTGTCCGCTTCCACCCCCCCCCCCCCCCCCCCGAAAATATTAAGTGCCTCCTCGGAGAAAAAAGTCGGGAAGAAACACTGGTCATATTACAGCCTTATCCATCAAACTTTATCCAGTCAAGTTACAACCTTATCCATCAAACTTTATCCAGTCAAGTTACAACCTTATCCATCAAACTTTATCCAGTCATATTACAACCTTATCCATCAAACCCTTTGTCCATTCATGTATCCGCCTCAAACACATCAGTTTTCACTAGATTAAACTTTTGAGGTTTACTTTGATATCAACTTATTGATTTCGATTGCGGTTTTTCCAACATCCTAGTCTACTGTTTATATAATGTCTAAATTTAGCCTAGTATCTATAAAAGTGGTTCATAACCTTTTTGAAGGTACCGAACTTTACCGAACTTTACCGAACTTTTATATGGGCATTCGCCGAACCCTTTCTTAGGTGTTATTTCTTCCGAACTGACAAAAATACGATCGTGAATCATACGAGTCGGGTGTGATTCTCGACCTCCGATGAACGCCGGTTAAAAACCACATGTGAAAATTGAGAATCGCTCTTAAATAATCGCGCTTTAATCTAGAGTATATAATTTTTTTAAATATTTGCTTTTAAAAATTCATATTTTAAACATTTAAAATATACATAAAGTTTTTTTTTTGGTAAGCCTTCATTTAGAGCGCACCATTATTCTTTTATTTTTCTTCCAAGTAACTTTCAATTCTCTATTGGAATTTTTGTTTTGTTTTAAATAGCACAGCTTTTGTGAAGATCAGTGTTTCTTTCAGACATTTGTCTCCTAGGGGGTAGGGGGAGTGGACACTGGTAAAAGTTAATATTTTCTGTACAAATTCCATTACGTTCTAGGGAGGGGCGGCAGACTGAGCCATCCCTTCCCTCCCCCCCCCCCCCCCCCCCCCCTCTCGAAGAGATGCCTGCAAGAAACTCTGGTGAAGATGTTTGAAGGTGAAAGATTTAAATATCACGGTGGCGAACTATCTCATCAAATTCTCTTCGAAGCAAATAAGTCTTGAGATGCCTTCTCTACTCAGATAAAACGATCTCTTCAAATGCTCAAATCATGTGCACTCAAGTTGTTGATATTGTCTGTAACTAATTCAACCTGTTTTTTCTACTCTGACATACGCAGATATACAAATACACCCGTTATCTTTTCATATTATAGCAATGTAATATTATCTCTTTATTCAAAATTTTTAAATGCTATATTACTGCTATTTGTTTACTACAGAATTGCTTTTTATTATCAAAATGTTTTAATGTTTTTTTTACAAGAACGGCCAAATGTGAAAAAAGGCCTCGTGCCTATTGTTGTTACCGTTATTGAATAAATTGAATACAATTGAATACTTTTTATAGGCTTTCTCATATACATAAAACAGGTCTACATTGAATTACACTGAGGTATACGCTTTAAACACAGGACAACAAATACACACATAGGACTACAAACAAACACAGCGCACACACATTTCTAATTGATGAAACAGTGAACCTAATCAAGCTCATTTAAGCGAAAACACATCAAATGTTTCACTCTTAAGTCAATATAAATGTAGGGATTTGTAGGAGTAACGGTTGTGTGTCGTGTGTGTGTAGATATTGTGTGTAGATATTGTGTGTTGGTGTAATTTTGGGTGTTATTTGTGTAGGTATTGTGTTTTGGTGTTATGTGTGTATATATTGTGTAGATATTGTGTGCTGGTGGTTTTTGGGTGTTATGTGTGTAGATATTGTGTGTTGGTGGTTTTTGGGTGTTATGTGTGTAAATATTGTGTGTTGGTGGTTTTTGGGTGTTATGTGTGTAGATATTGTGTGTTGGTGGTTTTTGGGTGTTATGTGTGTAGATATTGTGTGTTGGTGGTTTTTGGGTGTTATGTGTGTAGATATTGTGTGTTGGTGGTTTTTGGGTGTTATGTGTGTAGATATTGTGTGTTGGTGGTTTTTGGGTGTTATGTGTGTAGATATTGTGTGTTGGTGTAATTTTGGGTGTTATGTGTGTAGATATTGTGTGTGTGTTGTATGTAGGTATTGTTGGTGAGTGTTCTGTGTAGGTATTGTGTGTGTCTGTTAAGCGTGTAGATGTGTGGGTGTGTTGTGTAGATAGTGAGGGTGTTATATGTGTAAATATTCTGTGTTACTCGTAGTTAACAAGTGCTGTGAATGTTGGCATTTCTGTGAGGGCTTGTCATAGGTCTTTATGTTAGTATTTTGTGTTATGTGTGTATGTTACGTTAGCAGGTATAGTATATTATGTGTAGGTATACGATATGTTTATATGTTCTACGTGCCTGTTAGTATAGCGTGTGTTGACATTCTGTGTCTGCTTGTTGTACATGAATCACCTTCACCCCGTGGGTATAGTCAACAACGTCACTTTTTTTCGATTACTTCCCTTTTTCAAAATTAAAAAAAAAATCTTCTCACTATAGATTTGCTACTTCGGTTGTTGTCTTCTTCTTCTTCTTCGCTCTTTATATTTAGTGTTAAGGGATCGAGCCTTATCTGCCAGAGGGTTCGAACTCGAGACTTTTTCGAATTTTTCAACCATGAGCTTTAGCCGACTCGACCACGCCTCCATCACAGTTTAGGATACTTGTCAACTGGTTATGCGCCATTGACTCCGATTTCAGATTGCTTTTCTTTTTGGATTTGCTTCCATAGCCTTTGTCCAAACAAGAACAAACTACAAGGCAGCAGTTGTTTGATTTTGGAGTTGTCTCTCCTAGAAGAGTGGCTGTCCCCAGCTAACGAGCCTCACCTGCCCGAGGGTTCGAACTCTAGACTTTTCGGTTTAGCAACCATGTGCTTTACCGACTCGCCCACGCCGACCCCTTCTGTTGTCGTTTTTCTTCACACGCTGAAACAAAATACCATTACATCCAATAAAACTATACTTTAATTGTTTATATGAATCTGTTAAGACCACTCTGGATAAACAATACAAAACTGAATATATCGAGTTATCAACCTTTTCATACAGACCTTCAACATATCTATTCTGTCTGATGGTAGGAAATCGAAACTGCGACTAAATTCTCGGAATATTTAGGTCATTAAAAACACGCCCCGTGTAAATCACAAACGAAGAAAAACAACAACTTATGTTTATTCCCTGTGTTCTGCAGTTGATTTCGGTTTTAGTTATTCATCAACTGTTAAATACGTTTCAGATCTCTACCATAACACAGCATTTTTCAGCCGTCGTTTGACTGTTGTTAAGCAAGTTTTCAAGGCTTTGAGTTATTTTTATACACTTTTTTTGTTTGTACTGGTATGTTTTTTTATTTAAAAAAAAAGTTTTGTTTCATGCACAGAAAATTAAATTGTATTTTAAAATGCATGCCCTAAACATCAAGAGTTTTTTTAAACAAGTTAATAAAAAGTCTAGTAAAGGATATTTTTGAAAACTTTCTTCGACAATATTGTTCTAAATTATGGCAGGAATCGATTGGTAAATGTTTCAAGTCGCTAAGTGGTCTGGTTGCCGAGATATGGGGCCAAAAACTGCATTTTTTCGAGGTTTTTTGGCTTTTCCGGGAAATCCAGGAAGGAATTCCGGGAATTTTTTTAGCCCACAATCATCCTCGGAATTTGCTTAACATATTTGCTTTGGAACTAGTCCTCGATATTGCTTCTTTGAGGAGGAGATACGACTTAAAGCTGCGGACACACATCCATCCATCCATCCAGAAATAACGAATTAATAATCGCAATTGTTAGTATGGAAATTGCGCTAAAAAAAAACTAAACTTATACCACATATTTCATTTTTTTATTAAATTTATTTCAATACCTAATTATAAATTTGTGTTTTGCCTCGATATTTTAAAAACACAACCGTTTCTTTTAAATTAAAACTTGTTAAATATTGATTTTATTTGTTACGTTAACATTTGTGAATTTTATGAGAAGGCGGAAATATCTAAATTTTAAGCACATCTAAATATAAAACACACAGTTACAATTTCATTCAGGAAAGATCGAATGCGTTTAACAAATACCAAGTATTTTCTTCTCATTTAAAAACTGAATCGAAGTTCATTTTGACCTAAGGAAGCTAGCTGTGAGCTTTCAACGAAGCTCAAACAAGCAGCCTTCTCTATTTCAACCAATACACCGCCATCTTCTAATATGTAACTTTAAAATGAATAGGTAAATCTATTGAAACAAAGAAGAAAAATACGACGCGAAGTCAGTAACCCACGGGCTTTACGTCAGCATCCAGGGTGATAAAAACATTCCTTCCTCTGCAGAGGATGGGGGGGGGGAGATGGAGGGGAGGGGAAGCCCCTTCCCCTCTCCCCCCAAGAACATCTACTCCCCCTCCCCGAACGGAATAGAAATATATATTTATATTTAGTCCGCCTTCCCCAAAAATTTGAAGTGCCCAACCCCCCCCCCCCCTCCGAAGAATTAAGATCGGTTTTTAATAGAATTTCGCAAAGCATTAGTTGTTCTTTTACTAGTTTGTTTATGTAATAGATTGAAATAATTGTGAGGTCAAGGGAACTCACTCTTCTGTATTAGTTATATTTATAATATTGTTATCTTGAGTGATGTCCCTTGTGTACTTCCTTCCGTCCTCTCTGTGTGTTACCATCGTGATGTAGTTAGACCCAATAAATGTGTTATATACAACCACAGGCTTCTGTCGTCAATCTATTATAACTGGCGACGAAGGATAAACATCTACTAAAAAGAGCACCTACTTACGCAAAAAAGAGGTTTGCTAGAGCTTATTAGCTAATTATTTCTAGAATTATGGCGCTGTATGGCCAAATAAAAGAATTTGATGCGAATGATGAAATCATTCAAGATTACCTAGAGAGGTTAAGCTTTTACCTAGAAGCTAACGACGTGACGATAGAAGCCAAAAAGAGAGCTGTTTTGTTAACAGTCATAGGGCCTCAACAATTTAGGCTACTAAAAGACTTATGCGCACCAGCTAGTCTAACTACCAAGAGCTTTAACGAGCTGAGCAAATTGCTAACAGACCACCATGCGCCTGTACCATCAAAGTTTCTATGTCGAGCTAGATTTGACAGTAGGACTCGTCAACCAAACGAGTCAATATCAGAATATGTTGCTGCTTTACGTCATTTAAGTAGATTTTGTGAATTCGGAGACACGCTGTCTGACAGATTATGTGAAAAGTTTGTGACAGGTGTAAACAGCCCTGATATTCAAAGAAAGTTGCTGCTCGAGTCAGATCTAAAATTAGAAAAAGCAATACAACTCGCAACTTCAATCCAGCAGTCATCAGATGCGGCGAGATCTTTAGCACCTTCAGAGATCCATGCAGTAAACAGCAGGTTAGTCAATAAACATCAACCCCATCAGAGCATTCCAACTTATGCTGAACAGCCTGCTCGTTCAAATCCTAGATCTAAATCTAGTAATAATTATCAAAAATGTCATCGATGCAAAGGTCCCCATGCATCTCATCGGTGCAAGTTCAAGTCTGCAACTTGTTATAAGTGCAGTAAGCAAGGTCACATTGCCAAGGCCTGCTTTGCAAAGTCTTCGTCTGTTGCTAAATCTAGCCAGTCAAGACAGTACCGCAACCAAAGGCAGCACTATGTTAACTCTCACCAAGACTACCTAACCCAACCGATGAACCACTCTACCTGTGAAAATGCTCAAACTGATTCGCAGCCGGATTTCAGCCTGTTCTCTGTGAAATCAATAAGTCATGCTCCCATCAATGTACCAGTTTATATCAACGGTAAGAGCATCAGCTTCCAACTTGACACTGGAGCATCTCTAACAGTCATAACAAAGAAAGATTTTGACGCTGTCACAGGAGGATCAGTGTCTCTACAGCCGTGTCACAAGTGTCTAACAACATACACTGGTGACAATGTTCCGGTAATAGGAGAGTGTATGGTTCATGTAAGTTATAATGGTCAAAGTGTTAAACTTCCTCTTCTTGTGGTTGAAGGAAATGGACCGCCATTACTAGGTAGGAACTGGTTAAGTGATCTTAAGTTAAATTGGGAGAGTATTTGTTCATTGAAGAATGTAAAAGAATCTAGCCTTACTTCACTAGATAAAGTAATATCTGAAAATAAATGTGTTTTTAGTAATCCAGGATTACTAAATGATAGAACAGTGAAGTTAAGCATTAAAGACACAAATCCAAGATACTGCAAAGCTAGAGTTCCACCTTATGCAATGAGGAATAAAATTGAAAATGAGCTAAGTAGATTGGAATCTAATGGCATTATAAAGAAGGTAGACTATTCCGATTGGGCGACACCCATTGTGCCAGTGTTAAAGAAGGATGGTTCTATAAGAATTTGTGGAGACTACAAAACTACACTGAATAAGCAAATAGAGCTAAATAGGTACCCTATACCTAACATTGAGGAAATCTCTTTGAATTTGGCAGGAGGAGACAAATTCACTGAATTAGACTTTAGTCATGCTTACACTCAACTAGAACTGCATCCAGATTCAAAAGTCTATACGACAATAAACACACATAAAGGACTCTACCAATATGAAAGACTATGTTTTGGCATATCATCTAGCCCTGGAATTTTCCAAGCTGTCATGGACAGTATTTTTAAGGACATTCCAAATGTTTGTGTGTACTTTGACAATGTGTACATAACTGGTAAGAATGACACTGAACATCTTAAAACACTTGATAAAGAATTGAAAATTGTTGGTGAAAAAGGTTTAAAGATAAACAAAGATAAATGTCAATTCATGCTGACAGAAATTAGTTTTCTTGGTTATATATTAAGCAAGCAAGGCATCAGACCTCAACCTGAGAAAACAAAAGCCATTAAGGAAGCACCCAAACCTGAAAATACTCAACAACTAAGAGCTTTTTTGGGCTTGATAAATTACTATGCAAAGTTCATAGGGAATCTGTCTGGTAAACTATCACCACTGTACAAGCTGCTACAGAAAAATGCAACTTGGCACTGGGGTAAACAACAAGAAGCTGCTTTTAATACAGCAAAAGAGGCTTTGTCTGCTGACACCTTACTAACTCACTATGACCCAGGGAAAAGACTTATATTAACATGTGATGCTTCACCAGATGGTGTAGGAGCAGTCTTGTCCCACATGGATGAGAAGGGTGACAGACCCATTGCTTTTGCCAGTAGATCTTTGAACCAGGCTGAGAAAAATTATTCTCAGTTAGATAGGGAAGGCTTAGGCATCATTTTTGGTGTTAAGAAATTTCATAAGTTTCTGTTTGGTAGGAAGTTCACCATCTTTACAGATCATAAACCATTGCTAGGTTTATTTGGAGAAAACAAAACCCTACCTGAGCATGCCTCACCAAGAATTCAAAGATGGGCTATCACACTAACTGCATACAATTATGAATTGAAATACAAACCTGGATCTGAGAATAGTGCAGATAGCCTTAGTAGATTACCTTTAAAAAAACCAAAGCCTGAGCTATGTACCAGAAGATGTATTTGTTCTCTTCACTATCATGGATAACTCCAATATAAATGTGAATGATATTAAGAGAGAAACACAAAAAGATGAGTGCTTAATAAAAGTATATGAGTACTGTAAGAATGGTTGGCCTGAAGAGTCTGTGAATGATGACTTAAGGCCATATAAAATAAGAAATAAAAACCTTTGTGAAGATAATATAAAAGATGGAGAAGATGCAGTCCATTATCAGTCAGAGCTACCTAAACAAAGTATTTGTAACTTAATAAATGATTATGGTGATATGGCAATTTCAAATGCTTTAAGTAAGAAGGAATGTGATCATAAAACAACTTTGCTAACATCATTAGCACTTACAGAAAATAAAAGGGTAACATCAAAAGGAAAAAAGATTTTTGCCATTTAATACACCCACTTCAAATACTGGATCACAGTTGCAAAGTGATATTGTCCAGGATATTACTTTTAAACAGTATTTTTGGTTACCAAAAAGCACTATCAGATTACCTGAGGAAATTGATCAATCAAAGAAATCTATGTCAGTCAAGGATCTGAATAACAGCATAATACTTCCAGATGCCAATTCAAAAATAGTTCCATTAAATCATGACAAAACATGCATTGAAAGAGAATTTGGTGTTAATGAGAATGTGTATCTAAGAAATTATGGGAGAAAGGAAAAATGGATACCAGGTCAAATTGTTCAATGTACAGGACCTGTGTCTTATAAAGTTAAAAATAACTTGTGCAGATAATAAGTGTGAATCTGTCAATCCCACCAAATCTGAACAGTTCACACCAACTCAGTTTGTTCCACAACCAAGTTCTGTTGATATGAGTGAACCAAGTTGTCTGGAGTCAGAAAATGTAAATTCTGGAGTTAATGATTTAAATCCTAGACCTCCTGAGATAGAGAATCCAGATGGTCAGAATATTGAGTCACCAAATCAAAAGCCACTGAGAAGGTCAAGCAGGACAATCAAGGTCCCAAATAAGTTAGACCTATGATTCTAAAGGTCAAAAGGACTTTGACATTATTGTTTTGTATTTTGATTATGTTGTAGCATATTGTGCATTGTTTGTAAGGATGTAATCTACCATAGTGTTCATGTTACAATATAATTGGTGATTTTAGGATACTATCAATTGTTCTATTGAGAGATGTGTTATTATGTTCTAAGGGTAAAGGGATGTAATAGATTGAAATAATTGTGAGGTCAAGGGAACTCACTCTTCTGTATTAGTTATATTTATAATATTGTTATCTTGAGTGATGTCCCTTGTGTACTTCCTTCCGTCCTCTCTGTTTGTTACCATCGTGATGTAGTTAGACCCAATAAATGTGTTATATACAACCACAGGCTTCTGTCGTCAATCTATTATAGTTTACAATAAAGGGAAATTTATTTTAAAAATAAAACAACTATTTCTAATAAAACGTGTATTTAAAAAAAAAAAATTTAATAAAATATGTATTTAAAAAAATTGTTATTTTAATTTAATGAGACATGAAATTAAAAAAAATATATTTTATTTAATTACACAATTCTGCTGACAGTAAGTCTACGATTAAGATTTGTTGTAATACCGTAATCCTGCTGAAAATAAGTCTACAATTAAGACTTGTAATACCGTAATTTGGCTCACACTCCCAACACATGTGACAACTCACGACCAATGAAATCGCTTAAAATTTAAGGCTGTATCGTTTGTGTTGATCGCTGTTGTTTAACACTAATTGTAGTGGTAAAATCAGTTTAGATATAGTTGTGAAGAAATGAGAGTTCTTCAGTTAGTGTAAAGCTACCCACAGGACCAGGACACAAGTCTGGCCCCTACCCACAGGACCAGGACACAAGTCTGGCCCCTACCCACAGGACCAGGACACAAGTCTGGCCCCTACCCACAGGACCAGGACATAAGTCTGGCCCCTACCCACAGGACCAGGACACAAGTCTGGCCCCTACCCACAGGACACAAGTCTGGCCCCTACCCACAGGACCAGGACACAAGTCTGGCCCCTACCCACAGGACACAAGTCTGGCCCCTACCCAAAGGACCAGGACACAAGTCTGGCCCCTACCCACAGGACCAGGGCACGACTGGCCCCTACCCACAGGACCAGGACAAAAGTCCCTACCCCAGGACAAGGACACAAAATGTGGTCTGGTCCTTGGTCTACTGTTTACCCAAATTACTGTTCTTGAGAAAACTTGAATGTTCTACTTTCTTTATTATTCCAAGGCATTGCCTTTTTTTTCAAGAAAAATGATATTTGGAAATGAGAATCACAAATTAAAACGAAAATATAAGTATATTTAGAAATAGGAAAATTAAACAATATTTGCCAGTCTTCCTCCCCCCCCCCCCCTCCCACCCTCTTCAAAGGTAGATCAAATCACACCAGCGACTTATTTCGTTGTGAGTATCACTTTGTGCTTTGAAAATAAAATTGAAAAGAGAAAAAAGATACATCGAAATGAAAAAAAAATTGAAAAATTTCGTTTAAAAAACAAGATAAAAGTGCATCGAAGAAGAAACTTTTAATAATGAAAGTAGGATTATTCAATTTGTCATCAAGCTGTTTATAAACGTTAAATTATGATATCAAATTTCACCTAAAATAACCCACCAATGTTAACATCAAATTTTAAAAATGTAACATAATAAATATCAAATTTAAACATAAAATCAAAGCCAAACAATTTCTTTAGATAAAAATGTGTTTTTTGTTTTTGTTTTTTTGTAAAACAAGTATTTATAAATCCGCAAAATATAATTAAAAGTACACTTTTCTTGAAGGAGAAATTAAAACAAACATAACAGGCCACTAACTCTTCTAGCTAGCCGAGGCGACGAAAACCTAATACGCCCAACACATTGTTGATGATTCCACCTGGTCTGTTGTTAGACCTAGCAGATCCTTGCCGGTTGTTCATTGGGTTGAACCTCGAATTTCTCTGTTGACTTGGGGGATTTTGAGATCTTCTCGATCCCATGTTTCGACTTCGGTGACTCTGAAATCTAAACAATCCAATTTTTCTACTTTGGTGACTTCGAGATCTAGACGATCCTCTTTTTCTACTTTGGTGACTTCGAGATCTAGACGATCCTCTTTTTCTACTTTGGTGACTTCGAGATCTAGACGATCCTCTTTTTCTACTTTGGTGACTTCGAGATCTAGACTTTCCTCCTTTCCCACTTCTAGAATGGTGAGAGTTGCGATGTGATCGTCGTTTTGATGTAGTAGTAGTTCTTCTTCTAGTTGTTCTTGTTGTTCTTGTTGTTGTTGATGTTGTAGATAATGTAAGTGTTGTATTTGATGTTGGTGTTGTAGTTAAGGATGTTTCAAGTGGTGTTGTAGTTGATGCTGTGTCAGGTGTAGTAGAAGTTGTTTCAGGTGTTGTTGTTGTTTCAGCAGGTGTTGTTGTTTCAGTTGGTGTTGTTGTTGTTTCAGGTGAAGTTGATGTTGTTCCAGGTGGTGTTGTAGTTGTTTCAGGTGTTGTTGTTGTCTCAGGTGTTGTAGTTGTTTCAGGTGGTGTTGTTGTTGTTTCAGGTGTTGTTGTAGTTGTTTCAGGTGTTGTTGTAGTGGTTTCAGGTGTTATTGTCGTTGTTTCAGGTGTTGTAGTTGTTTCAGGTGTTGTTGTAGTGGTTTCAGGTGTTGTTGTCGTTGTTTCAGGTGTTGTTGCAGTTGTTTCAGGTGTTGTCGTTGTTTCAGGTGTGGTTGAAGTTGTTTCAGGTGTGGTTGTAGTTGTTTCAGGTGTTGTTGTAGTTGTTTCAGGTGTTGTTGTAGTTGTTTCAGGTGTTGTTGTAGTTGTTTCAGGTGTTGTAGTTGTTTCAGGTGTTGTTGTAGTTGTTTCAGGTGTTGTAGTTGTTTCAGTTATTGTAGTGGTTTCAGGTGTTGTTGTAGTTGTTTCAGGTGTTGTTGTAGTTGTTTCAGGTGTTGTAGTTGTTTCAGGTGTTGTTGTAGTTGTTTCAGGGCATGTTGTTGTAGTTGTTTCAGGTGTTGTAGTTGTTTCAGGTGTTGTTGTTGTTTCAGGTGTTGTAGTTGTTTCAGGTGTTGTAGTTGTTTCAGGTGTTGTTGTAGTTGTTTCAGGTGTTGTTGTAGTTGTTTCAGGTGTTGTTGTAGTTGTTTCAGGTGTTGTAGTTGTTTCAGGTGTTGTTGTAGTTGTTTCAGTTGTTGTAGTTGTTTCAGGTGTTGTTGTAGTTGTTTCAGGTGTTGTAGTTGTTTCAGTTATTGTAGTGGTTTCAGGTGTTGTTGTAGTTGTTTCAGTTGTTGTAGTTGTTTCAGGTGTTGTTGTAGTTGTTTCAGGTGTTGTTGTAGTTGTTTCAGGTGTTGTAGTTGTTTCAGGTGTTGTTGTAGTTGTTTCAGGTGTTGTAGTTGTTTCAGGTGTTGTTGTAGTTGTTTCAGGTGTTGTAGTTGTTTCAGGTGTTGTGGTGGTTTCAGGTGTTGTTGTAGTTGTTTCAGGTGTTGTAGTTGTTTCAGGTGTTGTGGTTGTTTCAGGTGTTGTTGTAGTTGTTTCAGGTGTTGTAGTTGTTTCAGGTGTTGTTGTAGTTGTTTCAGGGCATGTTGTTGTAGTTGTTTCAGGTGTTGTAGTTGTTTCAGGTGTTGTTGTAGTTGTTTCACGTGTTGTAGTTGTTTCAGGTGTTGTAGTTGTTTCAGGTGTTGTTGTAGTTGTTTCACGTGTTGTAGTTGTTTCAGGTGTTGTTGTCGTTGTTTCAGGTGTTGTAGTTGTTTCAGGTGTTGTAGTGGTTTCAGGTGTTGTTGTAGTTGTTTCAGGTGTTGTAGTTGTTTCAGGTGTTGTTGTAGTTGTTTCAGGTGTTGTAGTTGTTTCAGGTGTTGTAGTGGTTTCAGGTGTTGTTGTAGTTGTTTCAGGTGTTGTAGTTGTTTCAGGTGTTGTTGTAGTTGTTTCAGGTGTTGTAGTTGTTTCAGGTGTTGTAGTGGTTTCAGGTGTTGTTGTAGTTGTTTCAGGTGTGGTTGTAGTTGTTTCACGTGTTGTAGTTGTTTCAGGTGTTGTTGTAGTTGTTTCAGGTGTTGTAGTTGTTTCAGGTGTTGTTGTAGTTGTTTCAGGTGTTGTTGTTGTTTCAGGTGTTGTTGTAGTTGTTTCAGGTGTTGTAGTTGTTTCAGGTGTTGTAGTTGTTTCAGGTGTTGTAGTTGTTTCAGGTGTTGTTGTAGTTGGTTCAGGTGTTGTTGTAGTTGTTTCAGGTGTTGTAGTTGTTGTATCTATCGGTGTGCTGGTCGTCGTCGGAGTTGTCGTCGTCGGAGTTGTCGACGTCGGAGTTGTCGTTGTTGTGGTTGTTGACGTTGTTGTTGTCGTTGCTGTTGTTGTTTTTCGAGAGTTATGACTCCTGGAGTGAGATCTCGAACTTTTGCTATGATGTGAGTGACTGTGTGACCCGTGGTGAGAGCGACTATCTGACCCGTGGTGAGAGTGACTGTGTGACCCGTGGTGTGAGTGCCCATTTGATCGAGTTGTAGTTCGTCTTGTCGTCGTTGTTCTTCTATTTTCTCTTTCTGTAAATAAAGGAATATTGGGTTAGTTTTTTTTATTCATTCTGTTTAACGGATGTATCTATAGTATTTTGAAACATTTCTAACGAGTGAATATTTTACTTCTATTTCAATTTTTTTTTAAATTTAATTAGTGAAACATGCCCTAAACAGTCTGATAAAACTTCTTTAAAAACACGACCCCGACAAAAGGCCCCAGTCTCTACGGTCTTTCCAGATTTATTCTGTAGCGAAGGCCTTCGTCAAAAGATTCCCGTTAAAATAGCTCTTGCAAAATAAATTCCTATATTAAATCTGCAGAAAGCTGCCTACTTCACAATTGCTTATAAATCCCCCCAAGGATCATAAACTTCGGCAAAACAACGACTACGACAATAGCGCTCTTTGCAAACGCGCTCCCGTCAATAAGGATTGCAAAGCACAACAAAAAACCAAAAGGGTTGTAACACCTTATGATGCCTAGAACTAATGGAGCCAACCTACTAGATCAGTTGTATTTTCTTTTCAGACCACTTCATCTAAAACACCATCCAAAACACCATCTCGACTGGACTTTTCCAGGTCAGTGTAGAGCTACCCTGTTTCTGTTACCATGGTATAAGCCAGTGTCAACGGGTCAATTCTATAACCGGTCGTATTTATCTTCCCTAACGAGGGATTAACATGGACTCGAGTCCAGGATCTGAACTCGAGATTTTCAGGTTATAGCCATTGGCTCTACATTCCGGCCACACTTTAGCTGTATGGTTTTATACGTATTAACGCTACCCCCATTTGAATTATTTACTATTGATAAATATTTAAACTAACATATTTTACTAGTACATAAACCTACAAGTTTACATTTATGCGTTTAATAACATCCCAAAAATGTAAAAATAATAGAAGATAACATAATTAATTATGTAATACAAAGCCAAACTACTTTAGTGTATATATATATATATATATATATATATATATATATATATATATATATATATATATATATATATATATATATATATATTTAAAAGATGTAGTTGTAAACAAATACGTTTTAGACATAGACAATTTTATTGCCTGTTTATTTTTCAATATTTATTTGATTTCCTTCTATTTACCGCAAGACTAAATGAAGAAACATGAATTGTAAAAAAAAATATATTAAAAAATACTTTTAACAAACAATTAAATGACAAACAAATACAACAATTTCATGTTTTTATTTCTACCTTTCTTTTTATTTATAAAACATTTTCCCTTGTTTTAAACTATCAGACGGAAAAAAAAACGCTAGAATTCTAAAAGAGATTCTCCTCATAAGCTTACTGCTGTAGAAAAACCCGAATGAAAATACTTACGAGCTCCAACCTCCACAATACACAGTAGCGCGGCCATAGACACGAGTAGCCACGTCAAGTGACCCATGATTGCAGATCCAGCGAGACTTGTATCACTCGCAAGTGCATGACTTCAGCATTTATACACTAGAAACATACGTCACCGCAACGTCAAAATCCGATTAGCGTTAATAAAAGTTATTATAGTACTTAATTTTGAAATATGGATCATCACTCCTTTGATCCCTGCGGGCCGTATTCAGTTTCTAAAAGCGTATATATATATATACATATATATATATATATATATCTATATATATATATATATATATATATATATATATGTATATATATATATATATATATATATATATATATATATATATATATATATATATATATATATATATATATATGAAATACAGTTTTGCAATTTTTTCTCTATGTCTGTATGTGTGTGTGTGTGTATATCTGTGAACACGATTAACTTGATTGCCGTTACAGCTAAGTTGTTGCAATTTAATTTCATGTATAAGTATTATATCAAATGTGTAGTTCTGTATCAACTTTTCAGCGATTTCCGATAACCGGAAGAGGTATTAATTCTACGTTTGGTTTTTCAAAAGCCTACAACCTGCGTACTGTTTGAGATAGATAAACGAAATTTCGCATGTAAGTAAAAGATCTTATTCCCTGTCTTGTGTCAAATTTTGATTAAATTAACTTCCGTTGACTGAAAGCTTTACGTTTTCCAATTTCCGATGTCTCAAAAACGAATTTATAAAGTACTAATGCTCCGCACTATTATACACATATTGTTTGCCGCTCACTTGGTGCGCAATTCTTTTTTTCTACGCTATTCTATTCTATTTTTTAAAGTTTAAGTAATTAAAAATTGATTAAAAATCATGTCTATATGTTGCCATCCCCCGTAGTGTTATGTAAGAATATTCGAGAAAGTTTAGGGGAAATCACTCCCGCTTTATTTCATCTTTGTTGGTAACTGTATTGTTAATCATTAACAAAACTATAAGATAATTTTAAAGGGATTATTGCGATAATTATCACGGGTTATCGATGCGGCCCGCGTGCCGAACATTTCAAACACTTACATTAACAACAACTGCGTACGAGACTTTAGGCTTACAGGGGCGAAACACTCTGAACTGTTTTCTTCTGAAGTTTCTGGTTAAAATAGAAACACTTTTTGGCCAAGATCTGTACTTTAGATGTTTGTTTTTTTATTACACGGTCGCTTTGTATTGTTGTATTGAAGCGAACAAAAAAGCATGTGTGTTATTTTGGTTTTAGAAAAAGATGCACTACAAGAATTCATTTTGTACCAACATGCATGGTCTAGAGTCGGGCCGAGAAATATCGCTGATTTAAATATATCTAATCTCAATAACGTCATCCAAGTACTCATTAATGCTGGGTGGACTCATGTACGATCTGCAGAGTAGAATCCAGATTAAAATCTAACTTGAAACTTTCAAGTTAAATTTTAATCTAACCAACCGACCACGTAGATAGTTTGTTTTTTTTTCTTTTAAACTTACATTTTCGTTTGTCAAATTACTTAAAACAGCCACAGAGATACGTATAACACTACTAACTTCTTCTTCGTTCTTAAATATAATCTCTAACCGTTCTTAAATATAATCTCTAACCGTTCTTAAATATAATCTCTAACCGTTCTTAAATATAATCTCTAACCGTTCTTAAATATAATCTCTAACCGTTCTGAAATATAATCTCTAACCGTTCTTAAATATAATCTCTAACCGTTCTCAAATATAATCTCTAACCGTTCTTAAATATAATCTCTAACCGTTCTTAAATATAATCTCTAACCGTTCTTAAATATAATCTCTAACCGTTCTTAATTATAATCTCTAACCGTTCTTAATTATAATCTCTAACCGTCCTCCCGCCCCCTCCCTCGCTCTCCAGGCATGCGCAACAGTGTGTACCCACCCACACCACAACTGTGTCTTTCAGGAAGTTTTCACCCGTCACTAAATAGCGGCGTATGCTAGGCCGCGGCTCGGCTCGTACACTAAATTTCTTCCAGCCAATTTTGTTTTGCAAAACGTTATTGAAAGTTTCGGTAACTGGACTTATTCTTTTATAATATTAGTTGCTTTTGTATAGAACAATACAGAGTAAACATATTTCTATCATACCATTCATACCCAATCTAGTAAAACAAAATATGTTTTTTTTTAAATAAACACTAGATATTTTTCTAATCCGCCTTTGTGTATTTAGACATTGCGCAATATTGTTTTGTTGGTGGAAAATTTTAATAAATCCCTCTGTAGTTTTATTGAGACGGTATGCTTGAGTTGTTCAGTTAGCCGCCCACTGCAGATTCATATTGTTTACTGAATTTTGTTTTCGAGAAATAAACTCTACTCCAACTACACTGCCGTCGCTGTAGATTATCATACGGTGAAACTATCGGTGAAAGATCATTACATGCCTAAGCTAACAGCAAAAGATCATTGTATGTTGAAACTAAAAGCAAAATATCATTACATGTTGAAACTAAAAGCAAAATATCATTACATGTTGAAACTAAAAGAAAAGATCATTTCACTGCGAAACTGTAGGCAAAAGATCATTATATGCTGACACTTAAAGCGAAAGATTATTATACGTTAAAAGATGAACATTCTATTTAATAAAAAAACATCATATATTTTTTGTAAAATGGACTTTAAAATAAAGAACAGTATAAAGCAAAATAAATTGCAATTTATAAAATTCTGTTGATTTACAAAAGACTGAACACATTTTAACACAAATAGGTAGAACATACCACGGCAGAACATTTTAAAATAAAGTACATTGTGTTAATTAACATCATATTGTTTTCTAGATATAAATTTTGAAAAAAAAATCGTATAAACGGATATAAAGATCTTTATCAAAAATAGCTTCTTATAAAAATCAAAGCCTTACACAGAAGATTATCCAGTAACCGTCATTAAAGATCATAATCTCTCTTTCGTTACACACACCGCGCAAAAACAAAGCAAGCGTCTAATGATGCATGATGAGCTGATGTTTGTTTATTTTAAACATGTATCAAGGGGCGATAACAAAAGTTAGCCAGTCAATACCAGCTTGTATTTTTAACATTATGGTACGACGTGGCGGAGTGGTAGAGCGTTGACTGCTAACCCTAAAATATCGGGTTCGGATCTAGGTCCGGGGCCGAATCTGCAGGACGTCCCTGAGTCCACTCAGGTTTAATGAGTACCTGCCTCACTTTAGGGAAAGGGAAAGTGAAGGCGACCGGGTATCCTTTCATCTACTTCATCTGCTCTAAGGATTGTTAAATCTAAAAGTGGAACGTCTCGTTCTTTTTAATTGCAACGGGTTGTTTTTCTTATTGTACTTTTACATCAAAACCATGATTTTGTATGAAGAAATACTCTTGTTTCGAATTTAAATAATTTTTATACTTAAACCTCGACCAATCTCACATATTTTATCAATATTTTCCCCACCCCTTTTCTACAACTCAGACCATTATTTAGGTAAACGAAGTTTCTCTTCACTTTAGGCCAAAACTACTTGAAACGAGTATACTGCACAATAGTGTGTGTATATATTACTCATGTTTTACTAACATAAACACGTAGGGCTATGAATATGTTAACAGCGTATTGATTGGTTAATCGATGGTTATATGATAAAATAATGCAACGAAAAATGTAATAAAATAACGAACACAAATCAGTTCTGCATGCGTTTTCAAGCGTGATTGTATTTCGTAAGACAAGCTTACGTGGTTGTTTGTTAGGGTCTTATGTCAATGCACGTAGGGGGCGGGGGTGGGTGGTTCAGAGTTTTTTCCATGCATCTTCTCCGTCTACCCCCCCCCCTCATCTTCCCCGAACGAATTAAAATTTATATTGAAAAAAAAAATGCTTGTACCATTTTCTGTCCCGCCTCGCCCCCCCCCCCCTTCCACTCCCCGGAAATTTTAGTGTGCACTTCCCTCCCCCCCCCCCCCCGAAAATCTCAAGTATCTCCCCTCCCCTTAAGCAAAAAATCCGGAAGAAACACTGAGGTTTGGGAACAGCTAACAATAGGGGTATTTTTTTTAAAAATTAAGGTTTTTTTTTATGTCGTTATGAGGTCTTATGTCAAACTAACATGGGGATTCTTTGTGAGCTGATTAATGGGGGGGGGGGGTTGTGTGATCTGGTCATGAGGGGTCTTATGTCAGATGACCGTAGTAATATTGTGTCTACCGACCATAGGGGTCTTATGTCACTGACCAGGGGTCATGTGTCATTAGTCCGCTGATGGGGGGGGGGATGTGGATCCTACCTCGCGATGTGATGTTGTGTGGGAGGGGATCTTGTCTCACTAGCCCATGGATTTTTTCTCTCTACATCCCGTTGGTGCAGGGGTCGGCAACCTTTTGAAGCGGAAGAGCCAAAAGTTACAATTTTCGAAATTTCCCTGGTTTTAAAGAGCCACTAACATTTTTTTTATTTCAAATATTTTTTTTTATTAAGATTATTAGTATTTGTGCAAGGAGCTGGAGAGCCGCATCTTGATATCAAAAGAGCCGCATGCGGCTCGCGAGCCGCAGGTTGCCGACCCCTGCGTTTGTGTCTTATTTATACAGGTCTTGTTTACGTGTTTTAAATTATTTTTTACTTGTAGCACACACAATTTTAATCGAATAATTGTATGTGTTTTTAAGCTATGTCTTGTTAATTGCTACGTTATGTGTGTGTTAATTATTGGTTTGTTTTCTTGTTACTTAATGTTACTTTATTAGTTACTGTTACGGTGTGTCTTATTAGTCATAACATTCTTGTATTACTTTATGGCTTGCTAGTCATTGTTACGTTATGTCTTGTTAATTATTGTTACTTTTTTGTCTTTTATTGATTACGTCCCTTGCATGAGATGTATATATTCTTTTTATGTCCCTCGAGTGTGTTCTGGGCTGTGCACTGCCCGTCAATGACTGAGCACAACTAAAGAACTCAAGACACATTTCTCAGTCTGTTCTCTACCTGCTTAACCAAGTTCTTATGTAAACATCATGGCGTCTGGTGCTGTGTTATAAGCAGACAGCAGGCATCTCTTCGGTGGGGGTGGGGGACGTTTTTAGGCGTTGCTTTGCCCCCCCCCCCTCCCCTTGAACGTAATAAAATTTATATAGAAAATATACACTTGTACCACAGTCCTCCCCCCCCCCATCCCTGCCCCGGAAATTTTAGACCACCCCTCCAGAGGCGTGGCGATGGGGGGGGGGGGGGGGCAGGGGGTACATATGTCCCCGGGCGCCGACCTTAGAGGGCGCCAAAATGTCATTTTAGGTGCATTTTTGCCTTATAAACAGTTTGAGGGGGGGGGTGCAAATAAAAAATTGAGGGGGGGGGGGGCGCCAAATTGAAAGTTTGTTCCCGGGCGCCGGGAAGGGTCGCTACGCCTCTGCACCCCTCCCCTTGGAAATTGTATTTACCCCCCCCCCCCCTCCGAAAATTTCAAGTGCCCCCCCCCTGCAGAAAAAAGTTCTAGAAGAAACACAGGCTGTAAGTACAGCGAGTTGAGTAATGTAAGATGGGCCTCAACCGCCTTTAGATATCAAGCTCGCCATACTGGGACGGCCTGGCTCTACAGCCAAGGGAAATAACTGGGTAGAAATTTTAATAGAAAATCGTCATTTTTAATCTAACAATATATGCTATATTCTTATCGACCGTAAAAGCATTAATTGATTGAGATAGTCGTTTTGAGTGTAACATTAATTATCTACTATATTCTTATCAACTGTAAAAGCATAAATTAGTTGACTGAAGTATTTGTGTTGCTCACATAGAGTAGGCCTATTTGTAAGTAGTTCAGAGTTACTAAATTCTACACATTTGTAATTTTAAATTTTGATATCTCCATGTATCTAAAAAAAATGTATATATATTTTGTGAGATTATTTTTTTTAAAGTGGTTATTTTAAAAAAATACATTTTATAAGAGGTGGCCTGCGGTAGAGCGCAGAGGCATAGCGAGGGGGGGGGGCATATGTCCCCGGGCGCCGACCTTAGGGGCGCCAAAATGGGTTGGAAAAATAAATTGAAATCTTGAGGGGTGGGGGATGCAAATCAAAAGTTTGAGGGGGGGTGCAAATCGAAAGTTTGTCCCCTGGCGCCGGGAAGGGTCGCTACGCCTCTGTTAGAGCGCTAAACACCTAACCCAAAAGTCTCGAGTTCGAATCCGGTTTGAAGTCAGTAGAACGTCCCTGGGTCTATCAAGTTGTGATAGGTACCTGACTCACATCAAGGAAAGAATAGTACTGACAACATTATTCCTCTATATGCCGAGGTCATAGAAACAAATGAGCTTTAATTTATCAGCTCCTTGTGTCTTGGGCACGACAGGTAAAAGATGATGATGGTGTTTAAAATTACAAAATTAGTATCTAACAAAATAATTTATTTTAAATATATATAATAAAGTGTTTTTATTTTTTTCAAGCTGTATCAAACCTTCTAACTTTAATTCTAGCTGAAATAGAATCAGTTATTGTTGTGTAAATGATTAAAAGGTACACGCTTAGAAATCTAAAGCACGACAGAGGAGCTGATAATTTTTTTTTTAATTTAATTTAATTTTTCTGAGATAATATTGGCAGTGGCGTCACTAGGTAGGATTGACGACTGGTGTGGTATCCCAGGGTGTCACGTCCCCCTCCTCCAACGTCACCCATTCTTCGTCCCACCTCCAACGCCCCCCCCCCCTCCTGCAACTTCCCCCCTCCTCGAACGTCCCCGACCTTTCTCCAACGCCCCCCCCCCTTTCTCCGTCCCCTCCTCCAACGTCCCCCCCTTTCCCGGTTCCTCCCATTTCTCCAACGTCCTCATCTCTCTAACGTCCTCCTCTCTCCAACGTCCTCCTCTCTCCAACGTCCTCATCTCTCCAACGTCCTCCTCTCTCTAACGTCCTCCTCTCTCCAACGTCCTCATCTCTCCAACGTCCTCCTCTCTCCAACGTCCTCATCTCTCTAACGTCCTCCTCTCTCCAACGTCCTCATCTCTCCAACGTCCTCATCTCTCCAACGTCCTCCTCTCTCCAACGTCCTCATCTCTCCAACGTCCTCATCTCTCCAACGTCCTCATCTCTCTAACGTCCTCATCTCTCTAACGTCCTCCTCTCTCCAACGTCCTCATCTCTCCAACGTCCTCCTCTCTCCAACGTCCTCATCTCTCCTACGTCCTCATCTCTCCAACGTCCTCATCTCTCTAACGTCCTCCTCTCTCCAACGTCCTCATCTCTCTAACGTCCTCCTCTCTCCAACGTCCTTCTCTCTCCAACGTCCTCATCTCTCTAACGTCCTCCTCTCTCCAACGTCCTCCTCTCTCCAACGTCCTCCTCTCTCCAACGTCCTCCTCTTCTAATGTCCCCCCTCCTCCATCGCCCACCCCTCTTTCTCCAACGCCCCTTTCTTCAAAGCCCCCCCCCTCAAACGTACTTGTTGCCACTTCATCACTAGGTCTATATCTATGGACACTTTGGATGGTGTCACTTGATGCTGATACTTGCGGCGCCACCCCCCCCCCCCCCCCCCCCGACTGGCCACACTACTGGATACCGCTGAAGAAACTGTCCACACATTTAACGTGAATAGTCAGCCTGCTTTTAGTCGTGTTAGTGCGGGTGGTTGTACGGCGATCTACTGCTTTATTTCCTCTCTTCATGTCCAGTCAATCTTATTTTTAAAAGCTGGATGCTGTCATACACGTTCGTTTAATTTAGTTTAAATTCAACATAAGCGATTGAACATCTACACAATAAAAAGACAAACAAAAATGTGAACATAAAAAAAAAATGCAAAAAAAACAAACAAAAATTTGAAAATAAAAATAAAAATTCGAAACACGAGCATATACATTTTTAGTTTGTTTTATTAGTATACCCCTAAATTGAACAAATAATTTTAATGCCATTGTTATAATACCCTTTTCGCTATACCCGTCGGAAAACTCGAGATTACACATTTTATTACAGAAAAAGGAAAAAAAAAACAATGAATTTCTAGAAATTCCCAGCTTCTTAACATCTCGCTCGCTAATTTAAACGGAAACAAAAAAGTTTACTTTTTCTACACTCCGTGTTAGTTTACTTCAACGATGGATAACTAAATTGGAGAAAAAGAACTACTTTAAAGATATTTATGTAAATAAAAAATAATCGTATATTTGATAATATTTTAGTTAAACGAAAGAATAAAAAAATAATTCCGAAATAAAAATGTAAATTTGATGTTAGGAATAACAAAATATAAATCGAAACAATAAAAATCTGCCAGATATCAAGATAAAAACTATATAATAACACCGTCAATAAAGATCAAAATTAAATGGAAAATTTAAAAGAAGTAACACCAAGCGCAGAATGTGATAAAAATACAACACTGTAGCCACAGTGAAATCTAGAGTAGCATGCAAATCTATCTTGGCCGGTACCTATTTTCTAGGGGATTCTTCGCTACGGGTTTGAGAATTCGAAATTTGTGTTTGGTTCTGGGGACATTTTCTTCTTAGTGATTCTGGGCTATGGGTTTTTTGAATAAAATTTAGAACTTGAGTTTCGATTTCGGTCACTTTGTGAGTTAGGATTTAGAACTTGAGTTTTGAACTTGGTCACTAAGTGATTTAGAAGATGAGTTTCGACTTGGATTTATTCGTGAGTTGGGATTTAGAACTTGAGTTTTGAACTTGGTCACTAAGTGATTTAGAAGATGAGTTTCGACTTGGGTTAATTTGTGAGTTGGATAAATCTTTGTGATGACTGATAGAGTTGTATTTACCGATTGTTGTTCGTTTAGTTGTTGGAGATGTTGCATTAGCCACGGTTGTGTTTGGTGTAATTGTTTCTGAAATGGTTGTAGTAGTTGTTTATGGCGTTGTGTTTATTAGTTCTGCCCTTGTAGTTGCTGTTTCTGACATGGTTGTAAATGGTTTTTCTTTCTGGCGTTGTAGCAGTTGTTAATGTTATTGTTGATGTTATTCCTTACGTTATAGCTGTTGTTTCTTTCTAGCGTTGAAGTTGCTGTTTCTGACATGGTTGTAGTTGTTGTTTCTGATGTTGTAGTCGTTATTTCTGGCGTTGTTGGCGTTGATTCAGGGGTTGTTGTCGTTGACTTAGGAATTGTTGGCGTTGATTCAGGGGTTTCTTTCTGGCGTTGTAGATGCTGATTTTGACATGGTGGTAGTTGTTGTTTCTGATGTTGTAGTCGTTACTTATGGCGTTGTTGGCGTTGATTCAGGGGTTGTTGTCGTTGACTTAGGAATTGTTGGCGTTGATTCAGGGGTTTTAGTGGTAGTTGATTAAGGGGTATTTGTGGTAGTTGATTCAGGGGTATTTGTGGTAGTTGATTCAGGGGTATTTGTGGTAGTTGATTCAGGGGTTGTTGTTGTTGATTCGGGGATTGTTGTCGTTGACTTAGGAATTGTTGGCGTTGAATCATGGGTTTTTGTGGTAGTTGATTCAGAAATTGTTGTCGTTGATTGTGGAGTTGTTGTAATTGATTCTGGAGTTGTTGTCGTATATTTTTGAGTTTAAATTGTTGTAATTGGTGTAAGTGCTTCTTTGTTCCTGCGAATTGTGTGCCGTGGCCATTCGACATAGAGCTGGAACTCCCTGTATGGCTGTGGTGATTGCGAGATTGGGATGAGTGTCTGCTGTGGCTTCTAGAACCGTGTGAATTGTGTCTATCAGTTGTGGTCGTAGATTCTTGCGTTGTAGTCATTGTTTCAGGCGTTGTAGTTGTTGTTTCTGGCGTTGTAGTTGTTGTTTCTGGGGTGGTTGTTATTTCTGGGGTGGTAGTTGTTGTTTCTGGCGTTGTAGTTGTTTCTGGCGTTGTGATGGTTGTTGTTTCTGGGGTTGTAGTTGTTGTTTCTGCGGTTGTAGTTGTTTCTGGGGTGGTTGTAGTTGTTGTTGTTTCTGGGGTTGTTGTTGTTGTTTCTGTGGTTGTAGTTGTTTCTGGGGTTGTGGTGGTTGTTGTTTCTGTGGTTGTAGTTGTTTCTGGAGTTGTAGTTGTTGTTTCTGTGGTTGTAGTTGTTGTTTCTGGGGTTGTAGTTGTTGTTTCTGGGGTGGTAGTAGTTGTTTCTGGGGTTGTAGTTGTTGTTTCTGGGGTTGTAGTTGTTGTTTCAGGGGTTGTAGTTATTTCTTGGGTTGTTGTTTCTGTGCATGGAGTCGTTGTTTCTGGGGTGGTTGTTGTTATTTCTGAACTTGTAGTTGTTGTTTCTGTTCTTGTAGTTGTTTTTCGGGTTGTACGCATTGTTTCTGGGGTTGTGGTTGTTTCTGGGCATGTAGTTGTTGATTCTAAAGTTGTAGTTGTTGTTTCTGGGGTTGTAGTTGTAGTTTCTGGGGTTGTAGTTGTTGTTTCTGGAATTGTAGTTGTTGTTTCTAAAGTTGTAGTTGTAGTTTCTGGGGCTGTAGTTGTAGTTTCTGGGGTTGTAGTTGTTGTTTCTGGAATTGTAGTTGTTGTTTCTGGGGCTGTAGTTGTAGTTTCTGGGGTTGTAGTTGTTGTTTCTGGAATTGTAGTTGTTGTTTCTAAAGTTGTAGTTGTAGTTTCTGGGGCTGTAGTTGTAGTTTCTGGGGTTGTAGTTGTTGTTTCTGGAATTGTAGTTGTTGTTTCTAAAGTTGTAGTTGTAGTTTCTGGGGCTGTAGTTGTAGTTTCTGGGGTTGTAGTTGTTGTTTCTGGGGTTGTAGTTGTTGTTTCAGGGGTTGTAGTTATTTCTTGGGTTGTTGTTTCTGTGCATGTAGTCGTTGTTTCTGGGGTGGTTGTTGTTATTTCTGAACTTGTAGTTGTTGTTTCTGTTCTTGTAGTTGTTTTTCGGGTTGTACGCATTGTTTCTGGGGTTGTGGTTGTTTCTGGGCATGTAGTTGTTGATTCTGAAGTTGTAGTTGTTGTTTCTGGGGTTGTAGTTGTAGTTTCTGGGGTTGTAGTTGTTGTTTCTGGAATTGTAGTTGTTGTTTCTAAAGTTGTAGTTGTAGTTTCTGGGGTTGTAGTTGTTGTTTCTGGGGTTGTAGTTGTTGTTTCTGGGGTTGTAGTTGTAGTTTCTGGGGTTGTAGTTGTTGTTTCCGTGGTGCTTGTTGTTTCTGTTGTTGTAGTTGTTGTTTCTGTCGTGGTTGTTGTCTCGGGCGTTGTGGTTGTTGTTTCTGGGGTTGTAGTTGTAGTTTCTGACGTGGTTGTTGTTTCTGGCGCTGTCGTAGTTGTTTCCGTTGTTGTAGTCGTTGTTTCTGGCATTGCTGTCGTTGTTTCTGGCGTAGTTGTGGGTGTAGTTGTAGCATCTGACGTTGATGTTGTTCTTCGAGAGTCTCGACTTCTGGATCCTCCGCTGGAGCCTGAATGACTATTTGAACCATCGTGCGAGTGAGACTGTGACATGTCGTGCGACTGACCATTTGAATGTTGGTGTGAGTGACTTTGATGATTGTGCTGCCACTGACCATTTGAATGTTGGTGTGAGTGACTTTGATGATTGTGCTGCCACTGACCATTTGAATGTTGGTGTGAGTGACTTTGATGATTGTGCTGCCACTGACCATTTGATTGTTGATGTGAGGGACTCTGATGATTGTGCTGCCACTGACCATTTGATTGTTGATGTGAGGGACTCTGATGATTGTGCTGCGACTGACCATTTGATTGTTGATGTGAGGGACTCTGATGATTGTGCTGCCACTGACCATTTGATTGTTGATGTGAGGGACTCTGATGATTGTGCTGCGACTGACCATTTGATTGTTGATGTGAGGGACCTTGTTGATTGAACTGCGACAGACGATTGGATACCAAGGTACCTATTTTGCTTCTGTTAAGTAATCTTTGGTTCGAGTTTCCCGGCCATGCTAAAATTAAACAAAGGTTGTTTTTTTTATCGAGTATTGCAAAACATCATTTTATTTCATTTTTTCTTTAATAGTGTTAATTTATTAGTATTAAAAGTTTTAAGAATAGATATTAGGTAAAAAAACTGAGTTATCTTTCTTCAGATGTAAATGTGTATCAAGCAAATGTAAATGTTCTAATAATTTTTCATAATTAAATTTTCGAAAGCTGCATAAACATATCATAATTTGTTTTGTTTGTTTTTGTTTTTTTCATTTCGGATTGTCTATGAAACGCAATGTTTTTTTTTAAATATTTGTGTATAACATATATTGGACAACGTGGTCGAAATGTAGATAGTTCGACTGCTCCCCAGAAAGCGTAGAGTTCGGATTCCGATCTCGAGTCCGTAAGATGTCCTTGGTTTGACCCAATGCGTACCTGACTTACGTTAAGGAAGGTAACAGAAGTTTTGTATATTGCTGACCACACTGTACTTTCATATTCCGTGGTCAATTTAGCAGGTGACATGTACTTCGCTTGCCCCATGGACCGTCATAATAAATAGGGAACCTTTCCATGACTTACTTTACTTACCATAAAAGGCAACACAAAAAAGCCCTAGGGTAGAGCCGGGCTTAACGGATTTGTTTTGCATAAGGTTTAAGTTAAGTTTTTTAAAAACCGAGGACGACAGGAGAGCTAACTCCGAAAAATTCTCCGATACGACCCTAGAACACGGCGTGGCCGAACTGTAGAGCGCCAGGAGGCTAATTTTAAAGTCTAGAGTTCGAATCCTGGTTCGTCAATAGAACAACCCTAGTTCTCTAAAGGGAACCTAACTCGCGTTAGGGAGAGTAAGCGCGGCCGGACATCGTGCTGACCACACTATCCCTTCATATGCTGAGGTCACAGAAACATGGGAATTTTACTTCAATTTCACCATGGACCGTCAGATTAGAAAATTTTTTGTAGGGCAGTTATTAGCTGGGCTTATCGACTACTGCAGGAGAGAAAACTCCAAAATTAAACAACTGCTGCCTTGAATATTGTTCTGGGTGGAAAAAGCAAGGGAATTCCGGAGCCAACGGCGCGCGTTGCATATTGACATTCAATACGTAACTGTGTTGGATGAAATTACCCTAGTAGTTAACAAATAAAAACGATGAAGAAGAAGATGAAGAAAGAAAACATACCTGAGGCACACTCCGCAAGTATCAGCACCAGACCAACAGCAGCTAGTAAATACACCACGTGACCCATTGTTGTTAAGTGACAGGTTAGAGGAAAATCACGTAATGGTTTAAAAAATAAAACGATTCACATTTATAGTCATCTCCCCTTACACCAGTGACTGATCTTGATTGAATTCGAAAATCGTTTTTGTCATTGCTTTGATTTTTTAGATATTTAGAAGAAAAACAACTTCTACTTCTTGCAGGGGCGGATTTTACATTATTTTTTTTGGAGAATGGGTTTTGTTTTTCATGTAATGTAAGTAAAGTTCCCTTGCAAACCTGACGGTCTATAGGTCAAGTGAAGGAGAGTTCACTTGTTTCTGTGACCTCTACATATGAAGAGATTTCAATTTCGCCACACAGGTGTTTTTGTATTTTTTTAAGAGGTGGCCAGGAGGTAGAGCGCTAAACACCTAACCCAAAAGTCTCGAGTTCGAATCCGGGTTCAAATCAATAGAACGTTCCTGCGTCCATCCATTTTGGGAGAATGTTTTGTTTTCACATTATAAGAGGAGTTTCAAAATCACAGCAAAGTTTTTTTTTTGTAGATAGGACACTATGTTAAAGAACGTAATTACTTTGATTAATTATAATTTTAAAATTGTTTTGCTATTTTAAGTAATTAAAATGTAATGAATTTTGATAATTTAAAATATTCTTATTAAATAGCTGGAAATTAATCTTCCCTTACATGGAAGTTAGACGAACCACTATAGATTTGCGGTACATTTTCTTGTAACTATGGTAACCGTGCTAAAGTCGCATATGCCGTACAAGAACTAAACGGTGATTTAAGAATGGGACTGGATTTGCATAGAAAAGATTATACTAGTTATAGGGTACAATATTATCACTTAAGATCGTAGTTTTTTTTTGTTTTTTTTTTAATTTTATTTTAGATTAGATGTCCCTATCATCATTACTTCCTCTTTTCGTTCCTTACGGAGCTTAGAGCCCCTGTCAATGTTTCCCAATCTCCACAATATCCTGCCTCTTTTTTCAGCTGCCCCCAATTTCTTCCTCTCCTATTAATTCGATTTAACGTATACAACAATATCCCAAAATTTCAACAAATGAAGGTATCTCTGTTACTTCCTCTCCTATTAATTCGATTTAACACATACAACAATATCCCAAAATTTCAACGAATGAAGGTATCTCTGTTACTTCCTCTCCTATTAATTCGATTTAACACATACAACAATATCCCAAAATTTCAACGAATGAAGGTATCTCTGTTACTTCCTCTCCTATTAATTCGATTTAACATATACAACAATATCCCAAAATTTCAATGAATGAAGGTATCTCTGTTACTTCCTCTTATATTAATTCGATTTAACATATACAACAATATCCCAAAATTTCAACGAATGAAGGTATCTCTGTTACTTCCTCTCCTATTAATTCGATTTAACACATACAACAATATCCCAAAATTTCAACGAATGTAGGTATCTCTGTTACTTCCTCTCCTATTAATTCGATTTAACATATACAACAATATCCCAAAATTTCAACGAATGAAGGTATCTCTGTTACTTCCTCTCCTATTAATTCGATTTAACACATACAACAATATCCCAAAATTTCAACGAATGAAGGTATCTCTGTTACTTCCTCTCCTATTAACTAGCTGTAACATGTAGAAATATCCCTAAATTTCAACGAATAAAGATATCTCTGTTATCTTCCTCTTTTATAAATTAGATGTAATATGTACAACAGTATCCCAAAATTTCAATGAACTAAGTTATCTCTGCGGGAAGAAGTGCTGAAGAATCTTTTTTATCTTTTATTTTTTTTAAAAACATTTTTTGCCTTAAGACAAGTGGTTTTGATGTTACGCCTCTGCATTTTCTAACAAAGTTTCGGACACGCTTACTAAACATTCGCGAAAATAAATAAAAAATAACCTTGAAACTAGGTTACATGCTTGACCTATTTAGGTTGTAAATATATTGTGGGAGTATAACGAAGGTAGTATGGAAGTATTGTTGTGGGGGTTCTATCGGGGTAGTATGGAAGTATTGTTGTAGGGGTTCTATCAGGGTAGTATGGAAGTATTGTTGTAGGGGTTCTATCAGGGTAGTATGGAAGTATTGTTGTAGGGGTTCTATCGGGGTAGTATGGAAGTATTGTTGTAGGGGTTCTATCGGGGTAGTATGGAAGTATTGTTGTAGGGGTTCTATCAGGGTAGTATGGAAGTATTGTTGTAGGGGTTCTATCAGGGTAGTATGGAAGTATTGTTGTAGGGGTTCTATCGGGGTAGTATGGAAGTATTGTTGTAGGGGTTCTATCAGTAGTATATTAGGTCCCTTTTGGGTATTATTTTTGGCGGAGGTGGGGATGGGGAGGAACAATGACATATAGGAAAATACTCGGGAGCAGGATGCGCGGGTGGCGCAAAGAGATATAGTAAAATACTCCCAGCCTGGCGCATCGGGATGGGGAGGGTGGGTGAGCAGGATGTGGGGGTGGCGCAAAGACATATAGTAAAATACTACGCCAACTGGGGTTGGCGGAGGTGGTGGGGAAGTAGGTCACCTTTTGGTGACCTTGTGACGTAATCTTTGACCTTGTGACATAATCATTGACCTAGTTACGTAATTTTAATGCGTTTTTAATTAGTTTGAATTTAATTTTTAAATTTTAATTAGTTTTTTAATTAGTTACATAATTTAATTATTTGTTTGATTTTAATGAATTTAAATACTTTGTTTATTTATTTTGTTTTGTAATTTTTATTAACGAGTTACGTAATTTAATTACTTTGATTGTATTTTTATTTGTTTAATTTGTTTGTTTACTTGTTGTTTAATTTAATTACTTTGTTTATATTGTGTAATTTTTATTAACGAGTTACGTAATTTGATTATTTGTTTACTTTTTAATTATTTTTATTTTGTTTATTTTTAATTTTATTTTATTTTATAATTAGTTAAATTATTATTAACTAGTTACGTAATTTGATTTTAATTACCTTTGTTTAATTAATTTTTTTTTTATATATTTCTTTTCTTTGTTGTTTAATGTTGTTTATTTGTTTGAATGTATGTATGTTTTTAAATTCTCCCCTACAACGAGCGTGTACTAGAACAGTTTTTGTATACCAGCCTTTAACCAGACATGTAACACCTGTTACGTATCGACCGCCCGTGAACCTCCCCGCGCTGCACGTTTTTAAATGGGTATTATATCGATCGCAGCTCCAGGCCCATCACACCTAATTAAAGTTGGTCATGCATCGTGGGTTTATGTGTTGTTCACCCTCACCCTCCATTGATCGAACCCACTGACCATCAGTATGATGGTCCACCTATGTGTAATTTTTATTAACGAGTTACGTAATTTGATTTTAATTTTTTAAATTTTTAAATTTTTAATTTAATTTTATAATTAGTTTAATTATTATTAACGAGTTACGTAATTTGATTTTAATTTTTTAAATTTTTAAATTTTTAAATTTTTTTTTTTTTTTTTTTTTTTTAAATTATTATTTTTAAATTTTATTTTTAATTGTTGTTTACTTGTTGTTTAATTTAATTACTTTGTATAATTTATTTGTTTGAAATTCATTTTAATTAGTTTGCTTTTAATTTCTTTGTTGTACGCCGTTTGAAATAAAAGACTAACACTAGCGTGTACTAGAAAGTGTCATTGTGTATAACATCCATTTAACCCCAAGCTGTTACTTATTAGCGACAGCTTGTACTTATCGATCCGCCCGTGATCCTCCCCGGCGCTCCCCGTGGTTGCTTAATAGCGGGCTCACTGAAGCGATCACAACAGGTAATTAATCGAAGCCATTAAGTCCCTCTCCGCGTTAAGTGTGGCGACAGCTGGTGCTGTAATTAGTCACGGCTCTCGGCTTTTTTCATTAGACTACAGCTGTACATGAACTATGTTCACATATCATACGCCCGGTCATTCTTTGATCAAATTAAAAAATTTTGTTTCCACATGTCATGCGAACCGTCCCTTGCTATGTATGAAAGATTAATGGTTGTAACTATTCGCTTATAGCGAGGGTCAGCGAAAACAAAAATATATTTAAGGGTCGGAATTTTCTTTCAACCACCGTTAAGTCAGGTTTTGAGACGAAACGAAGTCTCGGTAGGTTCGTGTTTTTTAATGGGCGACAGGGCGACTTGATGCGTTGGTACGTAGGTATGCGGGGTTAAGGTTCTATAACTCTATATATTTAAATACGTTTTTTTTATTCAAATGAGTTTACTCCCCCTAACGTAAGTACATGTAAAGAGGGATTTCCTATAGATCTGTAATGAATTAGGCCTTTTTGACTATGACTTGTTGCCCAGGTGTTGACATGATACGCTTTTTTGAGATATACATACACACACACACACACACAAACACACACACACACACACACACACACACATGCGCGCGCGCGCGCGAAATTCATACTAGGTCGGTAATGGCGGAGAGAACTTATAGGTATACATTATCATGGCGACAACAAAAGCGACTCTTATTTTATTTACATGAAAGCGTGTTTTCCAAAAAGTGTCACCATGCCATTGTCATTTTCGCAGCGGGGTTTATTTTAAGTGTACCCCGTGCACGGTTGTTTACATTTTAAAAGACGTGTTGCGTGTCTTCCCCATAGGTCTTCCCTAATAGAGAAACGAGAGGAAAGACAACTGTTCTAAAATTAGAACAGCCTTGCCTACAGACACGAGTATCCTCCCTTGTGAAAAAAATTCGCGTCAGAATCCTTAACTAAACAGTCAATTTCTTTAACAAGTTAAAAAATAATTTAGGAAGACAAGGGTTAACAACATTAGACGCTACCGTTTTTGTTTCCTGTGACGACAAGGCACAATACACTTTTGTATTTTATGTCTCAAGTAGAGGGTGGGATATTTTTTCTTTGTAAGCGTGTTGTAAACAATGGGTAGAGGAACCGATTACTAGGTAAGAGGGGAGAGAACGTGACGTACATCGCGATATTTGAAAACATGGCGATGTTTAACCTCAACCAAAAAAGGCAATGAACCTAGAAGGAAGACGAATATATATCTTAGTCTTGCAGCAGATTACCTCCCCATGTTCGCTTTAGTATTACAGTTTTCATCAAACTTCTTTTTGACTTGAACTTCGTTAATTTTTAAGAAAGTTTACTTATAAATAATACATTACGTCTAATGGCATTTTTATTTTATTTTTACCACTCAATGTATTTTCTTTTTCTATACCTTACATTGTCAGCTTAATTTTTGATCACCTTAGGTGGTGGTAAGGTGGTAAGGTGGTGGTAAGGTGGTGGTAAGGTGGTGGTAAATTTGCTTAAGATTATAAACTTCAAGTTTTAAAAAACAACAACGTCGTGTCAAATGACACACCGTTTAAAATGTCTACATTTAAATTTCACCAAAATAATGACGTAAAAACTAAATATGATATGACGTTAGCATACATATCATTCAATCTAATCACTCTAAAGTACAAATCAATAATTTTTATTGATTAAGGGGCTGGGTGAGTTATTTTTTATTCGGGTGCCCAGGGAAGGTTTGGAGTTGGGTAGGGGCACCGTTCATACTAGAGTCGGTGACGTTTTCACCGAGGCAGGGTTCGAAGCTAGACCATACATGTTTTGGAATCGTTAGGGGTCGAGTCTATAGTAGGGTCGCGGGAGTTTTGTTAACACAGAGGGATGTTTCGAAGTTGATACATCCATGTTTTAGAATTGATAGGTAGAGAGTCCATACTAGGGTCGGTGAAGTTTTCACCGAGGCAGGTTACAAAGTTGGGACATGCATGTTTAGGAATTGTTGGCAGTCGCGTTCATACTAGGGTCGGTGAAGTTTTCACCGAGGCAGGTTACAAAGCTGGGACATGCATGTTTAGGAATTGTTGGCAGTCGCGTTCATACTAGGGTCGGGGAGTTTTGCTAACACTGAGGCAGGTTGTAAAGTTGGTACAGGCATCCTTGGAATTGTTAGGGGCCGTGTTCATACTAGGGTCGGTGAAGGTTGGTTTTGAACTCGGAACATGTATGTTTTGGAATCGGTAGGGCTAGAGTTCATACTAGTGTCGGTGAAGGTTGGTTTTGAACTCGGAACATGCATGTTTTGGAATCGGTAGGTGTAGAGTCCATACTAGGGTCAGGGGAGTTTTTGTTAACACCGAGGTAGGTTGCAAAGTTGGTACATGCATGTTTAGGAATTGTTGGTAGCCGAGTTCATTCTAGTGTCGGTGAAGGTTGGTTTTGAACTCGGAACATGCATGTTTTGAAATCGGTAGGTGTAGAGTCCATACTAGGGTCAGGGGAGTTTTTGTTAACACCGAGGTAGGTTGCAAAGTTGGTACATGCATGTTTAGGAATTGTTGGTAGCCGAGTTCATACTAGTGTCGGTGAAGGTTGGTTTTGAACTCGGAACATGCATGTTTAGAAATTGTTGGTAACCGAGTTCATACTAGGGACGGGGGTGTTTTAACCGAGGCAGGTTACAAAGTTCGTACATGCATCATTGGAATTGTTAGGGAGAGTTAAACTAAGGTCGGTGAAGTTTTCACCGAGGCAGGTTACAAAGTTGGTACATGGATGTTTAGGAATTGTTGGCAGTCGAGTTCATACTAGGGTCGGGGAATTTTGTTAGCACTGAGGCATGTTGGAAAGTTGGTACATGCATGATTGGGAATCGTTGGTAGCCGAGTTCATACTAGTGTCGGTGAAGGTTGGTTTTGAACTCGGAACATGCATGTTTTGGAATTGTTGGTAGCCGAGTTCATACTAGTGTCGGTGAAGGTTGGTTTTGAACTCGGAACATTCATGTTTTGGAATCGGTAGGTGTAGAGTCCATACTAGTGTCGGTGAAGTTTTCACCGAGGGTGGTTTCAAAGTTAGTACAGGTATGTTTTGGAAGTGTTAGGGGCAGAGTCTAGAGTGGGAAGGCTTTTGTTTTCACTAAGGTAGATTTAAAACGTGGACCATCCCTGTTTCGAAGTTGGTCGGGGTAGAGTTTACACTAGAGTGGGACGGTCTTTGTTTTCAACAAGACAGGTTTCGAAATTCGGCCATGGCTGTTTTGGAGTTGGATGGGAACGTTGTCACTTGTGACAGTAAACGAAGGGGGATAAATGTTTGTCTGTTACTTTGTCCTTTGTCTGTCCAAGGGAATAGTGTGGGTAGTGGTACGGTGTGTTTATCTATCGGTTGTTTAGGGACGGGGGCGAGGGCGGCGGACAAAGTTGTCGATGTAGCTAGGGTGCAAGAGATATTCAACGTGGAGTGGTGTCTACAAGTTATGTATCCCAGTCTGTTGGAGTAGTGTCTAGGGGTTGTGATATTAGTTGAATAAATATTTGTCTTTAGGATTGTCATAAATCCTTTGTCTCTTTAATGGAATAGAATGGGTAGTGGTACGGTTGGTATTGAGGTTAGGGATGGGCGAAGGGGGAAGGGGTTGCGGACAAAGGGAAGGGGAAGGGCGAATAGTGATAAAAATAACTCACCCAGCCCCTTAATCAATAAAAATTATTGATTTGTACTTTAGAGTGATTAGATTGAATGATATGTATGCTAACGTCATATCATATTTAGTTTTTACGTCATTATTTTGGTGAAATTTAAATGTAGACATTTTAAACGGTGTGTCATTTGACACGACGTTGTTGTTTTTTAAAACTTGAAGTTTATAATCTTAAGCAAATTTACCACCACCTTACCACCACCTTACCACCACCTTACCACCTTACCACCACCTAAGGTGATCAAAAATTAAGCTGACAATGTAAGGTATAGAAAAAGAAAATACATTGAGTGGTAAAAATAAAATAAAAATGCCATTAGACGTAATGTATTATTTATAAGTAAACTTTCTTAAAAATTAACGAAGTTCAAGTCAAAAAGAAGTTTGATGAAAACTGTAATACTAAAGCGAACATGGGGAGGTAATCTGCTGCAAGACTAAGATATATATTCGTCTTCCTTCTAGGTTCATTGCCTTTTTTGGTTGAGGTTAAACATCGCCATGTTTTCAAATATCGCGATGTACGTCACGTTCTCTCCCCTCTTACCTAGTAATCGGTTCCTCTACCCATTGTTTACAACACGCTTACAAAGAAAAAATATCCCACCCTCTACTTGAGACATAAAATACAAAAGTGTATTGTGCCTTGTCGTCACAGGAAACAAAAACGGTAGCGTCTAATGTTGTTAACCCTTGTCTTCCTAAATTATTTTTTAACTTGTTAAAGAAATTGACTGTTTAGTTAAGGATTCTGACGCGAATTTTTTTCACAAGGGAGGATACTCGTGTCTGTAGGCAAGGCTGTTCTAATTTTAGAACAGTTGTCTTTCCTCTCGTTTCTCTATTAGGGAAGACCTATGGGGAAGACACGCAACACGTCTTTTAAAATGTAAACAACCGTGCACGGGGTACACTTAAAATAAACCCCGCTGCGAAAATGACAATGGCATGGTGACACTTTTTGGAAAACACGCTTTCATGTAAATAAAATAAGAGTCGCTTTTGTTGTCGCCATGATAATGTATACCTATAAGTTCTCTCCGCCATTACCGACCTAGTATGAATTTCGCGCGCGCGCGCGCATGTGTGTGTGTGTGTGTGTGTGTGTGTTTGTGTGTGTGTATGTATATCTCAAAAAAGCGTATCATGTCAACACCTGGGCAACAAGTCATAGTCAAAAAGGCCTAATTCATTACAGATCTATAGGAAATCCCTCTTTACATGTACTTACGTTAGGGGGAGTAAACTCATTTGAATAAAAAAAACGTATTTAAATATATAGAGTTATAGAACCTTAACCCCGCATACCTACGTACCAACGCATCAAGTCGCCCTGTCGCCCATTAAAAAACACGAACCTACCGAGACTTCGTTTCGTCTCAAAACCTGACTTAACGGTGGTTGAAAGAAAATTCCGACCCTTAAATATATTTTTGTTTTCGCTGACCCTCGCTATAAGCGAATAGTTACAACCATTAATCTTTCATACATAGCAAGGGACGGTTCGCATGACATGTGGAAACAAAATTTTTTAATTTGATCAAAGAATGACCGGGCGTATGATATGTGAACATAGTTCATGTACAGCTGTAGTCTAATGAAAAAAGCCGAGAGCCGTGACTAATTACAGCACCAGCTGTCGCCACACTTAACGCGGAGAGGGACTTAATGGCTTCGATTAATTACCTGTTGTGATCGCTTCAGTGAGCCCGCTATTAAGCAACCACGGGGAGCGCCGGGGAGGATCACGGGCGGATCGATAAGTACAAGCTGTCGCTAATAAGTAACAGCTTGGGGTTAAATGGATGTTATACACAATGACACTTTCTAGTACACGCTAGTGTTAGTCTTTTATTTCAAACGGCGTACAACAAAGAAATTAAAAGCAAACTAATTAAAATGAATTTCAAACAAATAAATTATACAAAGTAATTAAATTAAACAACAAGTAAACAACAATTAAAAATAAAATTTAAAAATAATAATTTAAAAAAAAAAAAAAAAAAAAAAAAATTTAAAAATTTAAAAATTTAAAAAATTAAAATCAAATTACGTAACTCGTTAATAATAATTAAACTAATTATAAAATTAAATTAAAAATTTAAAAATTTAAAAAATTAAAATCAAATTACGTAACTCGTTAATAAAAATTACACATAGGTGGACCATCATACTGATGGTCAGTGGGTTCGATCAATGGAGGGTGAGGGTGAACAACACATAAACCCACGATGCATGACCAACTTTAATTAGGTGTGATGGGCCTGGAGCTGCGATCGATATAATACCCATTTAAAAACGTGCAGCGCGGGGAGGTTCACGGGCGGTCGATACGTAACAGGTGTTACATGTCTGGTTAAAGGCTGGTATACAAAAACTGTTCTAGTACACGCTCGTTGTAGGGGAGAATTTAAAAACATACATACATTCAAACAAATAAACAACATTAAACAACAAAGAAAAGAAATATATAAAAAAAAAATTAATTAAACAAAGGTAATTAAAATCAAATTACGTAACTAGTTAATAATAATTTAACTAATTATAAAATAAAATAAAATTAAAAATAAACAAAATAAAAATAATTAAAAAGTAAACAAATAATCAAATTACGTAACTCGTTAATAAAAATTACACAATATAAACAAAGTAATTAAATTAAACAACAAGTAAACAAACAAATTAAACAAATAAAAATACAATCAAAGTAATTAAATTACGTAACTCGTTAATAAAAATTACAAAACAAAATAAATAAACAAAGTATTTAAATTCATTAAAATCAAACAAATAATTAAATTATGTAACTAATTAAAAAACTAATTAAAATTTAAAAATTAAATTCAAACTAATTAAAAACACATTAAAATTACGTAACTAATTAAAAAACTAATTAAAATTTAAAAATTAAATTCAAACTAATTAAAAACGCATTAAAATTACGTAACTAGGTCAATGATTATGTCACAAGGTCAAAGATTACGTCACAAGGTCACCAAAAGGTGACCTACTTCCCCACCACCTCCGCCAACCCCAGTTGGCGTAGTATTTTACTATATGTCTTTGCGCCACCCCCACATCCTGCTCACCCACCCTCCCCATCCCGATGCGCCAGGCTGGGAGTATTTTACTATATCTCTTTGCGCCACCCGCGCATCCTGCTCCCGAGTATTTTCCTATATGTCATTGTTCCTCCCCATCCCCACCTCCGCCAAAAATAATACCCAAAAGGGACCTAATATACTACTTCTATCAGGGTAGTTTTAAGGTTTTGTGAACATTTCTGAGGAGATAATGTCTATGATGCCTAAATATTGAGTAGGTTTTATCAAAGTAATGTCGAAGTATTATTTAGGTTTGGTGTGGGGGGGGGGGGGGGGGGAGGGTATTAGTGAATAGGATAGGGCGTAAATGAAATGTTATTTAAGACATCCTTAACGGTTAATACGAAATGTACAATTACAAACTATGCACACATAATGTAAACGTTCATTACATTCCTTGCCTGTTAAAGTTAAATAGATGTTTAAGATTGCTGTAAGGTGATGGAGAAGGATCACAAAATATCAATGTTAAAGAGCATTAACAGGAGGATCAAAAATCGAAGAAGATGTCTAACCTTCAAGAGCATTATATTTTGGCGGGTAAGTAAAAAAAAAGATCATTTTAAACAAATGCCGGAAATTTCATAAAATGTATAGCATTGTATATTAACGTTTAGCATTCGGGTAGTTTGTATGTTCAGATATCATTGTAGTGGGTTGCGTGGTGGGACTATTAAGCTCTATAAAGGGGACTGAAACCATAGCCCTTGTCTTACCAAGAATAAACTACAAGGCGGCAGTTGTTTGATTTTGGAGTTGTCTCTCCTAGAAGAGTGGCTGTCCCCAGCTAACGAGCCTCATTTTTCGTACTAAAGATCATAATAAATACACCATAAAGGATAATTCTAGAGATGATAGTAAAGATCACAATAAAGATCATATTAAAGATCATGTCAAAGATAGCACTAAAGGTCAACGCTAAAGATCATATTAAAAATAATATTAATGATAGCAAAGATCATATTAAGGTCATATTAACATCATATTAAGAGCATACTTATGAGGATACTAAAGAGCATACTAAAGATCATTTTAAATATCATACTGAAGATCATACTAAAGATCATACTAAAGATCATACTAATGATCATACTAAAGATCATACTAAATATCATACTAAAGATCATACTAAAGATCATACTGTAGATCATTTAAAGAGTAACGTACAGAGCATACTTAACCTCATACTAAAGATAATACTAAAAATCATATTAAATATCATACTAAAAAGCACACGGAAGATCATACTAAAAAGCAACCTACAGATCACACTTAAGCTCATACAAAAGATCATACTAAAGATCATACTAAAGATCATACTCTCGGTCTCGTGAAATATTAGAATGAGAACGTCGATAGATCTCGTGCCCATCGAGGCGTGTCAAGTGTTTGCTGATAATCTTGTAGCGAGATCAACGGTTTTACGTTTTCAGAACGTAAATACTGAAATTATACTTGGGTCTGAATTTTTCAACAATACCTTGTCCAGGCTACCATAATTATAATGTATGTGTGTGTGTGTCTGTGTGTGTATGTATTTGCATACATAAATAGTAGTTTTAGCAACAATTTTCTTAAAATCAGACGCATACACACGTACATAAAACGTACACTTTAAAGTAATATGCATTCTATGAATTTCAATATAAGCAACATTATAGCACATAAGAACTTAAATAATCATACACCTAAAAACAATGCAAACGTACACACACAAACAGCGTGATACAATGTAATCATAAATGGACAAATCAATTATTGAAAGACGAAGAAAACATTAAACAATAGAAGTTAATAACGCGTTAATTTAAATATTAATGCATAGTTGCACAAATTAGTAGCATGTTGCTTCATTTTCTTTTTCTCTCTTGCTATAAACATGTTTATATAAACTTTCGAATATATTATATAGATATATTGATTTACAATATATATATATATATATATATATATATATATATATATATATATATATATATATATATATATATATATATATATATATATATGTATATATATATATATATGTATATTTTTTATTTATTTATATATAATGTATGTATATATATGTATGTGTGAATATATATTTAAACAGATATATACACATACATATATATAGACATATACACATTTATCTACACCTACCTACCCATACATATATACATATATATATATATATATATATATATATATATATATATATATATATATATATATATATATATATATATATATATATATATGTGAAATATCAATATATTTACAATTATATAGATAGTATGTCTATTTTTATTATGTTGTTATTAGTATGTGCACTTTTATCATAGTTTTAATGTTTTTGTTTGCTCTACTTCCTTTTGTTGTTTTGTATACCTCCATGTAAACATTGCCGCACATAGAGAGAACACACAGTTCGTAGCAGTGGGAGACTACACATCTAAGGGTTAGCAGCAATCAATAAAGGGAGATTATAACATAATAAATTTATTTCAATTTCTAAAATTACTTCCCTTTGAGATACTTCTTAGTTTTCTACTTCATTTCATTAATTTGTTGCGGTTTATGTGGTAAAAACCGTCTGAAATGCGTCATATGTATTTACACACAATACACATACGCATTCAACTTAGCTCATGTAAACTGTTACTTTTTAGTATCTACTCTGTCCTGTTTAATAAACATAATGATGAAATTCAATCAATTTTAAAGAGAGATTCCAACACTGTTTTTAAGATACCTATATTTTTTTTACCTATGTGAAATGTTTAAATACTTACCTAAATTAAGTTACTGGATTCTGAATTATTTTAGAAAATTATATTTCTGAAATTTGAAAATAATTTTAACCGCACCACTGACGTCCAGTCCTATATTCAATTATCTGTGTTTCTGTAACTACGGAGCGCTAATTTAACAAAATGAAAGTTTCAAAGTAAATGTTACAATGGCGGAAAATTTGAGACTAAATGAATATAAAAAAGTTTAGCAAAAATTAACAAATAAATTTACAAAATAAATCAAACGTAGACCCTCCACCCCCCGAACGAAATGAAACGGAATTTATATATATAAATATGTTCTTTTAACAGTGTCCGCCACCCTCCCCCCCCCCCCCCGAAATTTTAGTCTCCCCCCCCCTCCCCTCCCAAACCCCGAAAAATTTCGGAGAAAAAAGTCTGGAAGACTGTATGTGTGTGTAAATATGTATGTGTGTGTGTGTTTGTATGTCTGTTTTTTGTGTTTGTTTGTGTGTGTAAGTGTGTGTGTATGTATTCACCAACACACATCGACCAACAAGCCTAATCCTGCCTACGTCACTTTTTGTGCTGTACTTTTAAACCCTAAACAATGAAAAATGTCTTCCTCCTTGTTTGTTTATCCAGCGAGGTATACCCTCATCAATCAATCCCCCCTCACCCCCACCCCTACCCCCACCCCCACCTCCGCCCACCCCCACTGTGACCATTTCAAATGACAACTCACTTTGATGAAATATTGGATCGATTTCTGTTTTCAGTTAACTCATCCTAGGATCTGATGTCGAAGGTCTGTTTACTTCGTGATAAATTAACATCCAAATTAACTGAAATGTAAAACCTTTCCATCTACTTAATTACAATACCTTTTACAAGGATGTTGTCATAACCAATTCAGGTCTTTAAATAAATTATCTATATTAAATATATTTTAATGATTAAAAAAGTAAAACATCAAGTGTAGAACAAGCCAGAGACATTTAAAAAAAAATCATATTTAATACAGAGAATTTCTTTAAACGTTTGTGGTTTCCTCTGTGTTGATTCTATACTTATTTTTAACATATAACCATCACGAAAAAAGATATATATATATATATATATATTATATATATATATATATATATATATATATATATATATATATATATATATATATATATATATATAATTTAATATTTATACATAGTCTTCATATAAAAATGTATATATAAATATTTGTATATATAATATTTATATATATATATAATATATATATATATATATATATATATATATATATATATATATATATATATATATATATATATATTATATATATACATATATATATTATACATATATATATATACATATATATATATATACATATATATATATACATATATATATATATATATATATAATATATATATATATATATATATTATATATATATATAGTATATATATATAATATATATATATGTGAAAATAAATGAAAGTTTTGTTAGGACTGTTCGTGCCCAAACTACAAATCGTTAGGAAATTATCAAACAAATATTGATATTTTCAATAATTCACGTGTAAAATTCAAACCAAAGAAAACGATGTATTTAACGTTTCTAATCGAATCTTAGCTCTCTTAAGTCTTGTGATGCGTCGTATTTCTTCCCTTTTCAACCGTTTTAATCGTTTCTCTTGTATTTATTACAGTTAGATGGATTTGGTAAACATTATGTAGGAGTGATTCAAAGGGTCTTGGTATTTTTCTTTAGAGTCTTGGTGGATTAAACAGTTTTAACCGGTTTATTTATTATGGTAAGCCCAGAGAAAAACATGGTTAATTATTGATATATTGTTAACTCAAGGACGGTTGGAAGTGTGTAGGTTGAAAACAAAACTTCAAATAGGTCAATGTCAGTTACGATAAACGCAGAAACAGAATCTTTGAATACATTTTGGATTGGGAGCTCAAGGACAGGCGAAAGTGTGTAGGTTGAAAACAAACATGGGAAACAAACATGTCAGGGAGTGTGTAGGTACGTGTGTCTGTGTCGGTCCATGCCAATAGTGTGTATGTCAACGTGTATAAATGTGTAGGTCCATGTCTATAAATGTGTTGGTCCATTTCTATGAGTATGTAGGTTCGTGTCCTTGAGTGTGTAGGTCCATGTCTCTAGTATGTATGTTAACGTCTATAAATGTGTTGCTCCATGTCTCGAGTATGTATGTTAACGTCTATAAAATGTGTTGGTCCGCCTCTATGAGTGTGTAGGTTCTTAAGCTTGTATCGTATTAGTGTAATTTAAATTACCCAAAGCAACTCCCAAAACTTTTAACTTTGTTTTATTTAAATCAATTGAGTTTCTTAGAGTAAATATTTAAAATATACACCAATTAATTAAACAAAATGTGAGTAGTATAAAAATGTTGTCACTTATAAGATA